>NC_056751.1:740908276-741075776 GCF_019279795.1 Protopterus annectens | reverse complement strand
CCTGGAAATAATATCAACACCCTTCAACATATCCTTTACCTACTATCAACCAAATTCCTCAAGAGACACTAGTCTTAGGAGACTTTAACATAGATTGGCATTCCTGTAACAGTCATAACCCACTTCCCATATCAACCTATTTGGCTTCAAACAACTCATCAATGGTCCTACTAGAACTAATAAAACCAATAATACTGAAACCACATTGGACTGGATTCTTACTAATACTCCCTTGCAAACCTACAACACAGGCATCCTTCCAGATGACCTTAGTGACCACTCTCTAACCTACATCATTAGATACAAAACTAACCTAACCTTACCTACCACATATAAAACTCTACGTACAAAAAATTTTAACTCTGCACAATTTCTAGCTGAACTAATACATTGTAATTGGGCCCCACTGAAACATCTCCCACTTAATGAAGCAGTTGAATACTTCAACTTTACATTCCTATCGATCCTAGATCATCATGCCCCAAGCCGTACCATTAGAACCAAAACAAAATAGCACCCTGGCTAACCAAGAATACAAAGCAAAAATTATTCTCAGAAATAAATCCTGGGATAAATGGCGGGCTACCAAAACCAAATTGACCACCAAAACTTTAAGGAACTGAGAAACAGCACCAAAAAGCTATTCTAACAGATAAAAGAACTATTACTTTCAACTACAGAGAAACACCATAAAAGAACCCAAAAATTTTGGACTAGTATTAATAATCTTCTATCCCTGGCCAAGCAATCACACCAAACCCTCAGGATTCTGACCCAGATAATCACACACAAATAGCCAATGACTTCAACTCTTTCTTCACCAATGCCATCAAAACTCTTGCAAACCACCTTTCTCCTGACACTACTAAACTACTGTCACCTAGTTCAAAACTACTCTTCCTCCCCTTCACCTACAACCTGTATCTACCTCCTATATCCAATCTCTACTCCAAAACTTAAACCTACCACCCCATCTGCCGACAAGCTTCCTGCAGAGTACCTGCAAATAGGAGCTAAAGCCACTGCCTATCCCATTTCTATCCTAATAAATAGATCTATAAAGGAGGGTATTGTCCCTTCTATCTGGAAAGTATCCATATCATTCCCTTCACAAAGGGGCAAATCTAATGACTTCTCTAACTTTCGACCCATAGCACTTTTATCACCTATAGCTAAACTCATGGAAAAATGTATCCATAAACAACTACTAAATCACCTTCTCCATAATAACCTACTTGCCAATAGTCAACATGGATTCAGACATTCCCACAGCACCACTACTGCATTACTTTCCTTTACCAACTCCATCAACTATAACCGCAACATCAATAAACTCTCATCTTCTCTCTTCATTGACCTCTCAAAAGCCTTTGATATGGTTAATCATAAACTTCTTCTGTACATACTAAAATCTCAAGCACTAGATCCCTCCTCCTTAACTTGGTTTACTTCTTATCTTGAAAATCGTCAGCAAGCAGTACTCTGGAAAAGTTCACTATCTACCCTCCTTCCTATTTCTATAGGAGTACCTCAAGGGTCTATCTTAGGCCCACTTCTATTTTCTATCTTTATTAATGACCTCCAGTCAGCTATACCTAACACCACTTGCATACAATATGCAGACGATTCCACTATAATCTGTACTGCTGCTTCTCAAACAGAACTTCAACCTCTCACCCAAGAAACCTTTACCACTGTTGAAAAGTGGTTCTCTGACCGCTGTCTACTCCTTAACCCCAAAAAAACCAAATTACTACTGTTTGCACCTACCCGCAAAACTACTTCCCTAAACCTCTCTATTACTTCCACTGACAACACTCAGATTACTCCTGATTCTTCTACAAAACTACTAGGTATTACTATTGACAATAATCTTAATTTTGACTGTCACATCAATAACACAATAAAAGTAGTTAACAAAAAGATTGGATCCCTTTACAGAATCAAATCCTTCCTTACACCTGAAGCCGGACCACCTTAGCTCAATCTCACCTCCTCTCTACCCTTCTATATGCTTCCCCTATTTACACAAATCTCTCTAAATGTAACCTTAAGAAACTTGCTTCATCTTACCATAATATTGCTCGATTTGCCACAGGATCGCAGTTTAGAACTCACCACTGTCTGAACTTAAAACAACTAAACTGGCTTGAACTTCCTAACAAACTTACTTATCAACAGCTCTCAATAGCTCACAACATTCTATATCAACCATCCAAAACACCAATACTCTCTAACCTCCTTACTCCCTACAACAATCTGAAACAACTACGATCTTCAAACAAACTACTAGTTAATAGTACCAAACCCAATAATGCTGCAGGAGATTGTCTTTTCCAACTCAGTTGGCAAAATGTGGAACAAACTTCCACTTAATATCTCATCTTTGTCCACTCTTCCACTCTTTAAAAACAACTGAAAATCCATCTTAATAAACACTGGCTTTGCTCCTGTACCAATCCTGATTAACCTTTCTTCCACCTTTCCTCTACCTCAATATTTCCCTCTCACTATAACACATCCTGACTGATCCCCATGGACATAATATCCTTGTAAATACAACTTATCTCATATATACTATGGGAAAAAAAAAAAAAATTTTTATGACTATGTATTATTTTGACTACGGGATGATATTATAAATTGCGTATTGCAATTATTTGTTTTGTTTTGATATGTGTATCTTCTATGTAATTTTTCTGTATTCCCCTTACTTGTTATAACCTTTGGAGCTTTTCTCCCCGGGCCTCCACTGAAAATGGACATATATCCAGCTGGACTAGCCCGGTCAACAAATGTAAAATAAAATAAAATAAAATAAAATAAAATAAATTAATCATATGTAACTATGAAACAGAAAATGCCTTAAAGGATTATTGTGTTTCTCCAAGATGGTGTGACCTCAGATTGGGAATATATAAGTAGGGTGTTTGGGGGGGGGCACAGTCCCCACGTGGGGGTGAGAGGGCTTGCCTACTTGAAAAAAAAAGTTTTTATTTTGTTTTTGCAGGTTTTTCCCATTTCATAGCTGTATGTACAATTAGCTATGAAACAAACATTTTGGTTACACTGAAATAAACTAAAACCAAATCATGCACTCGTCATTTATGTTAAAAATGTCACCATTTAAGGTTCAGACTTACTAGAATCAGGTTCCAAAACCATAAAGCCTCACTTTAGAAACAATCTCCAAAGCTTCCTTGAGCTCACATTGAAAACTAGTCAGGCTTGGCTAGCACCATAGAGAAGAACAGGGAATAAAAATAAAAATAAAATACATGACAACGCCCGCTTAGGCCCCATGTCTCAGATAACTTTGTACTTCATACTCTGGCTGTATGCCATTGAGTGACAAACAAGGTTATAAACTTGCTCAAGAAAAATGGGGCATTGCTCATCAGTTCACAAAAGCAAAGAAAAATAAAATTATTACTTACTTTACTCATATCCACTTCATACTTTCGGGACAGTTCATCCAAGGAGAGTCGGTGGTCATCCTATGAAAAAGAATAAAGTTTAAGCCAAAATGAATCTGATCTTTACTATCAGTAAGTATACCGGTTGTTACAGATATCAGTTCTGGTTGCGTTAAACATATTCAGTCCCCTAATAACAATTGTGCATGTATGACATCATCTGAGTGAAATCTGAGCAGTAACAATTGTGCATGTATGACATCATTTGAGTGGAATCTGAGCAGTAACATCAGCATTAATTCGCAGGGAGTAGTATTGTACTGTACATATATGTCAATGGTTACTACTGTTCTGACCCTACAATAACGATTGTTACTATGTCAATGGTTACTACTGTTCTGACCCTACAATAACGATTGTTACTATGTCAATGGTTACTACTGTTCTGACCCTACAATAACGATTGTTACTATAGTATTGTTAGAGTTTTATTAAAGTAGTATCATTACATGATAGTCACACACCAGGTCTACACTGGATAATTGAACTTTCAAAAGTTCAACTGTCATATGGTCGACACCATATGATCGAATTTTTGAAAGTTTGAACATTTTAACACAGATTTCTGCACAGCGTGGAATGGGAAGATTTCCCTTTAATGCACTGTTGTGCAATCTCTGAGTTGATATATTTAAAGAGCGGGGGGTGTGGGGGACACAGGGGATTGCTCCCCTGTTTAAAATGTTCAGGTAGGTTATTTGTGTAGTTTATTTTTTTTTATTAGCTTTTCGAACTTTTAAAAGTTCAATCATATGGTGTCGACCATATGACACTCGAACTTTTGAAAGTTTGATTATCCAATATAGACACCACACACCATATTAAAGAACAAAAAACAGACTATGTCTGCAGGTATGTCTCATTTCACTCAGTCCGTCCCTTGTCCACCCAGATGGATACGTTGCTACTCCCTATAAACTAGTATCCTGTCATGCCATACTTTGTGCTCAATATAAACTTCCTGTAGATTATGAAATGTATCTGTCAAAACAAAACAGCTCCTCATATTGCCTTTTAACTGTCACCTTTCTTTTAAAGCATTTATTCTAAAAAGTGCTGTGCTCCTGAACTTTGCAAATTCCTTTAAGGTGAATTTCTTAACTCCATTTGTAAAAGATGACCCTGCTATGAGCATTCTGAACTATTATAATATTAATATCATTGGTAGGAACACTCACATTCAAAGCGTGATATTGCATAACACTCCAATACCTGCACAGCTCCCTGAAACAGTGCCTGCTAATGTAATATAATGAACCTCATATTCCATTTCTGCACCACTGTTTACAGTTATAGAATAGAGTTGCAAAATCTTATAATACCACTGCATGATTTCCCTTCAGTTGGTTGACTAACACGTACCTCGACATCCTGAAGGTTAACCTCTGGATGTTGAAAACCAAAACTTTGACTACCTATTACACATGCACTGAGGAAGAACATCTGTGCATGCAACTTTAAAACACTGTTTTCACAAGGGGAGGCAATCCCCCTGCACCCCCTTCCACTAATTGTATATACTAACCGAGATCACACAGTTGTCAGTTTTGCACACTTGTCAAAAATCTTTGTAATCAATCAAATGTGGTTGATTCAATAGATATCGACCAAACTACATGTCAATTAAAGCTTTGCTACTCCAGTGTGTAGCTTTCAACTTCTTTTCTGAACAAAGCCAAAACTAATGAGGACACAAAGGCCCAAAATCCATGGTGTTTTGTAAATATTGTTGTAATTCACTTGGAAGGTTAACCGTACATGTTTTGCATCAACAAGCATTTTCTGAATTATAAGGAGAATAAAACTCTAATGTCTGGCATTATTGGCTGACTATAAGCCTCAGTGATTTACCAGAAAATCAAAAATTTCATAAGGGACAAGGTAACAATATGAGGGATAAATCCAGGACAGCTGAGAAGTATGCCATCATATAAATGTAACAAATCTTACGGCAACTCTAATGCAGTGAACATATGGCAAATTTCTTTCGAACTGTGTCTCTACTTCCCTCCCCAACTGAATCCCTTTCTCCTAACTCATGTAAGTGCCATCCTTTACCCTGTTCATTAATCTCACAGTTCTGTACAGTCACACTGGCCTTCTCTTCCATTATAATTTTTGCCTTTTCCTCTGACTTTAGTAGTCTATACCACTAAATATCACCTCCCTGGCCCATCCTCATAGCTTGTTTTTTGTTAAAAAATCCTCAGACCCCTGCCTCATCCAACCCAACTGAAAAATTAATTATCAAGGTGCTGCTTACTATGAGGGATCCAAAGTCTTCTTAAGACACTAAGGTCTTACTGGCTGGATTTTGCTGAAATCAAAGTCTAGTTATAATTGCATTCACAGTCTGTTGCCCACAGAAACTTGCAGAATATACACTGATGCAGCACCAAACTGTCATTTATACACTGATGCAGTAATTAATAAATACCTTTTTATGTAAGAAACCACACGTACTACTGTTGCAGCTTTTGTTACACTGTACCACTTTTTTACTTCTCGTGCAGCATAAATGATAACTTTCCTGTACAAAATACTTCTCCCAACAATTTCATTTGCTATAGTCTCTTTATAGTGGTTTTACATCCTGTTTTTCTCCTTGATATTCTATTTTGGTCTTTGTATAAAAACATCTGTTTGCTGGTGTTTGCAGAAAAATATGTTTTCATCCTGTAGAGAAATAATACTGATATTGTCTTTTAAGGAACCATCTTGTGCAAATGCTGACTTGATAAAAGCACCATTCAAACTTCCTTGCTTAACAATGTCATATGATAGAAACACATACAGATTGTTTTCCTGTTGTCCATTCTTTACATCCTGTTTTTTACATTTTTGCTAAGTCTGTAAGAGCCAAGCTTTCTTGCTGACAGTGTGAAATGCATACTGATTCTGTAGGAATACATGTCCCTTAAGCAAATTCCTTATTTTCCAAGCCACAGTCATTTTAGTATGGATGCTAATCACATATTGCTAAACTCGATTTCTACATTTAAGCAAGCTTTATTTTATACCTTATTTTGCATATTTGTACTTTCAACCATAATACCTTGTTGAACATACTCTAACAGTTCCTTCTCTTTATTTTAAAACATACTCAAAACACTTTATACTGATATGTACTTTTGATCAGATTATATAGAAAACACATTAGGAAACAAAACCTTTAGTCTTCTTTTGATATATGTCAAAATGCAAGTTTGCTTAGTTAATACAATGATATGAAGTATTACTACTAAAACTGAATGTATTTAACAACTTTTTCTTTTGTAGACCATTCTGTGAAAATATTTCATCAGTTATGAGCTGTGTCTGCTTTAGTTTTATTTTTTAACTTGATTAATTTATTCTTTTGCAATCACAGAATTTCATTTATGACTTAGAACTATTTTATTAACTCTTTGCAACTGTTTTATTAACTATTTACTTTTATTAATCATTTTATACCAAAAGATTAGAGATAGATTAATATATATAAGAGACACAAACTATGTGCTATTGCAAGCATTTATACACTGCTGAAAATATACATTTTCAATGTCATTTAACCATAACATTGTGGTCATATCTCTGAACTGCCCATTAACGCCTTGGCTGACAGTGAAGTGAATTAAAGAATGTTGTTTACATATTAGTCCATTAGCTGTATGAGTGCAATATTTTAATATAATTTTCCTCTAACTGGGGTAACCAATACTGGTATGGATAAAATGGTAATCCAAAAACAGTGATAAAACTACAACTTGAAATCAGTATTAAAATTACAACTTGGTAAATTACTTTTGAACTTGTTACTTTACAATGTGTCCTATACAGTATATGTCTACACAAACTGTTTGCTACTCGTGCATTTCAATCTAGTAGGTGCCATGGACCCATTTTTTAAAACATGGTTCTCCACACATATTCATTGCTAGGCATTAACTTCATTTGTACTGAATTATTATGTGTTTGTACATACAAAGACTGTAAAGTACATTTAGTCTAATCTTACAAATTTAGCAACATTAACATCAAGAAAATCTTGGAAAATTCTTATGTCTCTTTAGAAGTATCTAGTGGAATTGCCACCAGAGGCAACTACATACCCAACAATTAGAAACATTTATGCTTTTTGCATACCAACATTGTCTTGCCAAAAGCATATTAAAAATAGTGACCATTCTTGCTCAAATTTTACATATCTTTACTCTCTCTTGTATAGCTTTAATAAAACAATTTAAGCCATCTCTTGTATAGCTTTACAGTTTAACAGGTTGTAAATACAATTTAATACTAAAGAATACAATAATAACTAGCATGATAGCTATTAACAACTTCTAAAATATTTCCAATAAAGAAGATTTTGTACTTTTCGTGTGGTGACTCCTGTGGATTCTGTACTACTAACTTCTAAAATATCTTATCCCGTCAGGTTTAATCTGTTTACCAGTATTTCTAATGCACTAATACTTGTTTTCCCCTCCCCTCTAAAAGAGTATTGTCAAGAAGGAATGAGATATTATTCTTCCTGTAGCTTTATTTTAGACCCTTTTGCAATGCTGCTCACACAGTCAATGTAAAACTGAGAAAGTACCCCCCTGTAGTACTGCAGTATTGTTTATTTTCTTTATGCTGTGAGAATAAAATATACGCCAGCCCAACACTTTAGTTATACATTTGCTTTATTAGGTTACTAATAAACTATGGACCTTTGTCTGATTTTATCATTTTTTGGCTGTTTTCCATGACAGAATATATTTTTCTGTTGCCTTTGCTGTTTACTACTAGTAGTTAGTTATACCATCCTGTATACTTTATTTGAACTGTATGTATACAATAGCCCATCTGCTGCCTGTACTTGATGTAACTGAGGTTTTTTTTACTTTTAACATTTACCTGAAAACAGATTATCAGTGACATATATGCACAATTGTGATGTTTTATTATAATTACCAAATAGTGTTGCATGTGAACATTTAACAATTATGTTTTAATAACAATACGTTTTAGAAAAACTCAAGCCACTTGTCTGGCAATCAGTCTTGTTTTTTTACCTTATCTGCCCAGTATTTCCTGTAACTATTTATCCAGTCTGGGAAGGTCTGAGCTCACATTTTAGACTCTGTAGACTATAGTTAACCCTTTTAGCATTTTTCCTTTAATCATCTGTTAATGGTTTATGGATGTGGTGAGAGAGGACTTCCATGTGGTTAGTGTGAAAGTGCATGATGCAGAGGACAATAAGAAATGGAAACAGATGATCCGCTGTGGCGACCCCTAATGGGAACAGCCAAAAGAAGACGATGATCTGTTAATACACTTGCAATTTGATATCAGAATGCAGTTATAAAACTCTTAGAATTATAATAAGTATTTGTGATTTGCATAACTATGCATTTATACTACAAAATAGACATTATTTTACAATTAACTTACATATTTTTGTAACTTGGATTTCAGTATTTTTTTATTTATTTAACTGCCCTGCCATTCATTTAAAAAGACTGTTTGACTAATACCATCTGTGATTTTATTTCTTTTTTTTTTTTTAATTCAGAACTTTAACTGTTTGGTGTGGTGTTACTATACAATTACAAACAAATTGCAAATATATATATATATATTGGCTTAACTAACACGTTTATATTTACATTATTTACATTTGCTGTTGTCTGCCTTTTCTCTTGTGCATTTTAATAGATGTACCTTATATGAAAAGAAAATACATGCATGTCAATCTTGTGACTTTAGATGTTTACTGTTATGCACTAGAACCGTTTTGTTTACCTTTTGACTACGCTATGAGAATGGCAGTCATATGCTCTATTTTACTGTTGTACTGATAAATATCTTGCTTTAATTGAATGAAAGTAAAACATTTGGAAATGATTTGTCCATACATCAGATCCTGCCATGTATGCTTAGCCATTTTCAAAACACAAGTATATTATAAAATATATTTATTTTGTATAGATCAGCTGAGGTTTCCTGCACTTTTGCAATGTTTTCTTAAGCTGAGCTGTTTTATGCAGGAAGTCAGACTCTGTCAGTTCAGCTAATTTATTTTCTTTATCCTGTAACTGCTGTTCAAGAGTTTTCTGTAATGTTGCACAGTCTTTCTGACATTTTTCAGTAACCTGTTCTGCTGAATCTAAAACTCCTATGCACTTTTGAAAAAAATGTTTGTATGACTTGTCTAAACTTCCTGAACTCATTGTGCCTGTCTTTTAGAAGTTTATTACATTCTTTTGTAATAATATATACTGGAGGTTCTGTCAGTAACTGATTTGACTGTTGCTGTAACTCTGAAATTAACCTTTCACATGTGGTGACAGGACATAACTGTTCAACATCTGAATATAATGTAGCATATTAACTTTTCTTGTTTCTTTACCATTAAAATTTTTGTCTGTACAGTCTAACCTTTGAATAATGTCATGCAATACTTTTTTATGAAATTGTACACAGAAAGTAGTTTCATGTGATTTACACAATAAACATTTGTCATACCGCACATGGTTTTCTTTGAGATACCAGTCAAATATTGTAATCCATTTGCATAATGCCTTACTATCAACTTGCCCTAATAAGGTTTTACATTTACTAATGTGCTGTGTATACCAACATTGCAATTTACTACATATTATATCTGGTTGTTCTGCTACATTAAGAGCAAAGCTTGGCTTACACCTGGTTTAATTCTAATAGCATCCATACTAAAAATGTGACACAGAAAAAGGTCTTACCACTTAGCAAGAGAACAGGTTATCAGGCTGTTGATGCAGATGACTGGAAATTTTTTGGAGTCACTCGAGAAGCTGGTGAAACACAGCAGGCAGCAAGATGCTGTGAAAAGTTGGTGTTCACCTTTCTTGGAGAATTTATGGTACTGTGACTTTCCGGCACTGCAGGCTCAATCTGGATTCAGACGTCTGAGAAACTTTACTACTGCAAGCTGCATAAACTGGAGTACATCTGTTTAGGATTTACACATATGTACAAATATTAGTTACTGCAACTTCACTGAAGTGACCCTCTGCAGGCATCACTCCCCTGTGTTCAAATGCAGGTAGGCTCACCATTGAAAAATTAATTATCACGGTGCTGCTTACTGTGACTGATCCGAAGTCTTCTTAAGACACTATGGTCTTGCTGGCTAGATTGTGCTGAAATCAAAGTCTAGTTATCATTGCATTCACAGTCTGTTGCGCAGAGAAACTTGCATAATATACACTGATACAGCACCAAACTGTCACTTATACACTGATGCAGTAATTAATGAATAAATAACTTTTTATATAACAAACCACACATACTACTGTTGCAACTTTAGTAACACTGTAACACTTTTTACTTCTTGTTCAGCATAAATGATAACTTTCCTGTACAAAATACTTCTCCCAACAATTTCATTTGCTATAGTCTCTTTATAGTGATTTTACATCCTGTTTTTCTCCTTGGTATTCTATTTTGGTCTTTGTATGAAAACATCTGTTTGCTACTGTTTGCAGAAACATATGTTTTCATCCTGTAGAAAAATAATACTGATATTATCTTTTAAGGAACGCATCTTGTGCAAATGCTGACTTGATAAAAGCACCATTCAAACTTCCTTGCTTAACAATGTCATATGATAGAGACACATACAGATTGTTTTCCTGTTGTCCATTCTTTACACCCTGTTTTTTACATTTTTGCTAAGTCTGTAAGAGACCAGCTTTCTTGCTGACAGTGTGAAATGCATACCGATTCTGTAGGAAAACATGTCCATTAAGCAAATTCCTTATTTTCCAAGCCACAGTCATTTTAGTATGGGTGCTAATCACATATTGCTAAACTCTATTTCTACATTTAAGCAAGCTTTATTTTATACCTTATTTATTTTGCATATTTGTACTTTCAACCTTAATACCTTGTTGAGCATACTCCAACACCTCCCTCTCTACTCAGTCTCCTGAAATCCCACAACATCATCTTTGTCTCTGTGAGCTAATGGCATCTTCATATGAACATCCCTGGCCTTCTCCATCTTGGTTGGAATTCTGCCCTTTCTGGTACATTCCTGCACCAGTTGGATGAACACCTCATGGCCCAAAGCCCCGAGTACCTCCTATTTTCTTCTACCATAAAGTTCCCAGAATGCCATCCTGCCCTTGACAGATTCAGATTCGCCCAGGAATATATAGCATTCTTACTTCTTCACCTCTCTTTCTATCCATCTCCTTTAAACTTTCTTGCTGTTGCTCTTCCTCTTCCATTGGTGTGTCTCCAGGATAATGCACTTTACTGACCCACCAGGATGTCCATCTCCTCACTATAACCACAGCAGTGGTTACACTCCCATTCTATTGCCTTCATCAAAGGTGATGCTCCTCTTCCTCCTCTCCAACCTCACAACTGCTTCCTTCCTTGTTAAGATCACTAGTCTGCCTCCATCCATTCTCAGCTTTCTCCATGCCCCAGACCCCTCTTGTCTTCTGTTTATGTTTCTATGATAACAGCAATGTCCACCCTTCCATGCACCTTCCCTTATTTTTATCCAGACTCCTTGTCTTGCATAGTAATATAACCCAACTATATTCCAGATCACCTCATTTGCTGCAATTTTCTGTATTCTATGGGGGAGTTGCCTGAACACTCCTGCTTTGCTTATGTGAAACAGCCTCTCCATTTTTATCTTAGTTTAAAAGTACCACTATTGTGATGTACATTTCCAATCATGTTTTAAAAGGAACTATCTCTTCTGAGCTAAGTTGGAATTTGTCCCTGGCACTGACCTAGTCTGTCTGCCACAATTTCCCAAGCCTGCTAATAGTCCAAAGCCTCCTTCCATTGTCCAGTGCTGCAACAACTTATTATTTTCCTTACTCTCCTCTTTGCTGATCATGCTACAGCACAGATAGTCCAGCTGACCATGCCTCCTCCCACCCCTGATCCATATTTCTGTCATACTTGCTACCAGCTCACCTTCTATCTCAGATAGGTCATTGGTGTCTACCTACACCACACCATGTATCTATTCCTCCCCCTTAACAACACCACTTTGTTTTCTCTTCTAATATTTTACTAAGGTCCATGACCAATTTCACCAGAGCATGACCAGTTCTAAATCCCTAAGCAACCTCTTAATCCACTTGCTGATAGTTTCCGGTCACAAAAGCTCACTTGTGTGTCAATATAATGGCTCTTATCTCCTTCATTACCAACTCCATACCACCTCCCTTTCTATCTGAAACCTCTCCCTCTCCAGTTCCACCAGCCCCAGCTGTGCTCCTAGTTTGTGCTAGGTGTTCCCCTTGCTATGATACACCTGATCTTTTTCCAATCACTTCTGATCTCTCTGTCTCTCTCTGCAAGTCCTGCATGTAGTTATAGCCATTTTGCTCCGTGACCCTCCCATATGGTTTAGTATCCTTCTCTGTCTACTTCACCCCAGCTTTCTTTGACTTTATCCCCCTTTCATCATTTATCCCTACTGTCTATCTACAACTGTTCCTCTACCGTGACCTCTTTCTCTCTGTGTTCTCTTTCATAGCTGCATCTCCTGCTTTCTCCCTTCTTGTCCGTCTGTACCACCACACTTACCTGTACTCCTCTAACAATATATACTCATGTCCGTCTGTACCACCACACTTACCTGTACTCCTCTAACAATATATACTCATGTCCGTCTGTACCACCACACTTACCTGTACTCCTCTAACAATATATACTCATGTCCGTCTGTACCACCCCACTTACCTGTACTCCTCTAACAATATATACTCATGTCCGTCTGTACCACCACACTTACCTGTACTCCTCTAACAATATATACTCATGTCCGTCTGTACCACCCCACTTACCTGTACTCCTCTAACAATATATACTCATGTCCGTCTGTACCACCACACTTACCTGTACTCCTCTAACAATATATACTCATGTCCGTCTGTACCACCCCACTTACCTGTACTCCTCTAACAATATATACTCATGTCCGTCTGTACCACCACACTTACCTGTACTCCTCTAACAATATATACTCATGTCCGTCTGTACCACCACACTTACCTGTACTCCTCTAACAATATATACTCATGTCCGTCTGTACCACCCCACTTACCTGTACTCCTCTAACAATATATACTCATGTCCGTCTGTACCACCCCACTTACCTGTACTCCTCTAACAATATATACTCATGTCCGCCTGTACCACCCCACTTACCTGTACTGCTCTAACAATATATACTCATGTCCGTCTGTACCACCCCACTTACCTGTACTCCTCTAACAATATATACTCATGTCCGTCTGTACCACCCCACTTACCTGTACTCCTCTAACAATATATACTCATGTCCGTCTGTACCACCCCACTTACCTGTACTCCTCTAACAATATATACTCATGTCCGTCTGTACCACCCCACTTACCTGTACTCCTCTAACAATATATACTCATGTCCGTCTGTACCACCACACTTACCTGTACTCCTCTAACAATATATACTCATGTCCGTCTGTACCACCCCACTTACCTGTACTCCTCTAACAATATATACTCATGTCCGTCTGTACCACCCCACTTACCTGTACTCCTCTAACAATATATACTCATGTCCGTCTGTACCACCCCACTTACCTGTACTCCTCTAACAATATATACTCATGTCCGTCTGTACCACCCACTTACCTGTACTCCTCTAACAATATATACTCATGTCCGTCTGTACCACCACACTTACCTGTACTCCTCTAACAATATATACTCATGTCCGTCTGTACCACCCACTTACCTGTACTCCTCTAACAATATATACTCATGTCCGTCTGTACCACCACACTTACCTGTACTCCTCTAACAATATATACTCATGTCCGTCTGTACCACCCCACTTACCTGTACTCCTCTAACAATATATACTCATGTCCGTCTGTACCACCACACTTACCTGTACTCCTCTAACAATATATACTCATGTCCGTCTGTACCACCCCACTTACCTGTACTCCTCTAACAATATATACTCATGTCCGTCTGTACCACCCCACTTACCTGTACTCCTCTAACAATATATACTCATGTCCGTCTGTACCACCCACTTACCTGTACTCCTCTAACAATATATACTCATGTCCGTCTGTACCACCCACTTACCTGTACTCCTCTAACAATATATACTCATGTCCGTCTGTACCACCCCACTTACCTGTACTCCTCTAACAATATATACTCATGTCCGTCTGTACCACCCCACTTACCTGTACTCCTCTAACAATATATACTCATGTCCGTCTGTACCACCACACTTACCTGTACTCCTCTAACAATATATACTCATGTCCGTCTGTACCACCACACTTACCTGTACTCCTCTAACAATATATACTCATGTCCGTCTGTACCACCCCACTTACCTGTACTCCTCTAACAATATATACTCATGTCCGTCTGTACCACCCACTTACCTGTACTCCTCTAACAATATATACTCATGTCCGTCTGTACCACCCACTTACTTGTACCCCTCTAACAATATATACTCATGTCCGTCTGTACCACCTCACTTACCTGTACTCCTCTTACAATTTATACTCATGTCCTCTTGTACCACCACACTTACCTGTACTCCTCTAACAATATATACTCATGTCCGTCTGTACCACCACACTTACCTGTACTCCTCTAACAATATATACTCATGTCCGTCTGTACCACCCACTTACCTGTACTCCTCTAACAATATATACTCATGTCCGTCTGTACCACCCCACTTACCTGTACTCCTCTAACAATATATACTCATGTCCGTCTGTACCACCCCACTTACCTGTACTCCTCTAACAATATATACTCATGTCCGTCTGTACCACCACACTTACCTGTACTCCTCTAACAATATATACTCATGTCCGTCTGTACCACCCCACTTACCTGTACTCCTCTAACAATATATACTCATGTCCGTCTGTACCACCCCACTTACCTGTACTCCTCTAACAATATATACTCATGTCCGTCTGTACCACCCCACTTACCTGTACTCCTCTAACAATATATACTCATGTCCGTCTGTACCACCCCACTTACCTGTACTCCTCTAACAATATATACTCATGTCCGTCTGTACCACCCACTTACCTGTACTCCTCTAACAATATATACTCATGTCCGTCTGTACCACCCCACTTACCTGTACTCCTCTAACAATATATACTCATGTCCGTCTGTACCACCCCACTTACCTGTACTCCTCTAACAATATATACTCATGTCCGTCTGTACCACCCCACTTACCTGTACTCCTCTAACAATATATACTCATGTCCGTCTGTACCACCCCACTTACCTGTACTCCTCTAACAATATATACTCATGTCCGTCTGTACCACCCCACTTACCTGTACTCCTCTAACAATATATACTCATGTCCGTCTGTACCACCCCACTTACCTGTACTCCTCTAACAATATATACTCATGTCCGTCTGTACCACCCCACTTACCTGTACTCCTCTAACAATATATACTCATGTCCGTCTGTACCACCCCACTTACCTGTACTCCTCTAACAATATATACTCATGTCCGTCTGTACCACCCCACTTACCTGTACTCCTCTAACAATATATACTCATGTCCGTCTGTACCACCCCACTTACCTGTACTCCTCTAACAATATATACTCATGTCCGTCTGTACCACCCCACTTACCTGTACTCCTCTAACAATATATACTCATGTCCGTCTGTACCACCCCACTTACCTGTACTCCTCTAACAATATATACTCATGTCCGTCTGTACCACCCCACTTACCTGTACTCCTCTAACAATATATACTCATGTCCGTCTGTACCACCACACTTACCTGTACTCCTCTAACAATATATACTCATGTCCGTCTGTACCACCCCACTTACCTGTACTCCTCTAACAATATATACTCATGTCCGTCTGTACCACCCCACTTACCTGTACTCCTCTAACAATATATACTCATGTCCGTCTGTACCACCACTTACCTGTACTCCTCTAACAATATATACTCATGTCCGTCTGTACCACCCCACTTACCTGTACTCCTCTAACAATATATACTCATGTCCGTCTGTACCACCCCACTTACCTGTACTCCTCTAACAATATATACTCATGTCCGTCTGTACCACCCACTTACCTGTACTCCTCTAACAATATATACTCATGTCCGTCTGTACCACCCCACTTACCTGTACTCCTCTAACAATATATACTCATGTCCGTCTGTACCACCCCACTTACCTGTACTCCTCTAACAATATATACTCATGTCCGTCTGTACCACCCCACTTACCTGTACTCCTCTAACAATATATACTCATGTCCGTCTGTACCACCCCACTTACCTGTACTCCTCTAACAATATATACTCATGTCCGTCTGTACCACCCCACTTACCTGTACTCCTCTAACAATATATACTCATGTCCGTCTGTACCACCACACTTACCTGTACTCCTCTAACAATATATACTCATGTCCATCTGTACCACCACACTTACCTGTACTCCTCTAACAATATATACTCATGTCCGTCTGTACCACCCACTTACCTGTACTCCTCTAACAATATATACTCATGTCCGTCTGTACCACCCCACTTACCTGTACTCCTCTAACAATATATACTCATGTCCGTCTGTACCACCCCACTTACCTGTACTCCTCTAACAATCTATACTCATGTCCGTCTGTACCACCACACTTACCTGTACTCCTCTAACAATATATACTCATGTCCGTCTGTACCACCTCACTTACCTGTACTCCTCTAACAATATATACTCATGTCCTGCAGTCGTCTGCATTTCTTCCTCTTACCTCTTCCCACCATTTCTGTCCACTGGCCTCCTGTTGCATTCTTTTCTTTAGTCTCACTCTGTGCTTTCCTGCATGATTAGCCAGTCCACTACCATGTTAAGTTCCTTTCTCTTGCAGGAACTATATCCTCTCCCACCCTAAAGCTATCTGAGATAAACAACTACTCCAGATCCAGAGCGACTCATACATTTCTCCTCATTTTTCTTGCCTAGCTAGAACTACTTGTTGCATGATTTTCCATTTCTGGACCCGTCACCTTTTCCCTTTTTTATTTTTTTATTACATGTTTATTTACATAAATAGATCTGTTTAGTTCCTAGCCAAGCCTTTCCATGGCAGGTGTTAGCTCTGCTCTGTTAAACAAATACCAGACAAGTGACACATTACAGGTTAATTAAGAGCAGCAGACAAATACTGACCACTCTTCACTGGGTCATTACTCCAGGACAGTGAGAAAATATATATTGATGACTTTAAGTCCTAAGCAGGCAAAGTCACAGTTCTTTTAGGAGTAGACTATAATGCACATCTAATTCCACATCCAAGAATAAAAGTAAAATACTAGACATAATTCACTTCAAATTAGACATAAAAGTCTATTAACAGTAATGTTAAATAATGTACTTTATATTTCCAAATAACTAGTAGCTATAAATTACGAAAGAAATCTGCAATCTACAAATCCAAATCTTTTTTTGCAATGAGCTATTCAACAAAACATGAGTATCTGAAATGAAGATCAAGAGCCATAAACTGCTATAAATCAAGATACTAAATTGAAATTCAATAATTTTTATAATTCATTCAGTATTTGAAAAACTAAAATAAAAGGTCATAAGTAACGTCTCAAAATATTTTCAAATATTAAAATCCCATTTACAAACCAAGAATAAAATATGCAAAGTCCACAGACATAAATCAAGTTTGAACCAATGAGTTGCAAAACACCATAACATGAACTGTGCAAAAACAATTCTGTGCAGCTATAAACCAAGCAACAGATTAAAACTGCAAACTATTAAACAAGCTTATAATAACTAAGACTGCAAACATAATGATAAAAGAGAAAGCATTTGCTTAATAAACATAGTAAAAAGAAAATCAAATAGCAAACTGAAATAGTCGATTTTGAAGAGGTAAACAAGCCAGCTCCGCTCTCACTGTAGAATGACATACTCACAGACATTTCCTGATGGATCTATTTTGATAATACCACTTGCCCTCTCTGCCCTCCTCACAAATATTTATATATATTTTTAAAGCATTTGACCTGTATGCTGCACTTAAAAAAAAACTAAATAAGAGGCAGAAAGTCATAAAAGTCCATTTAGAAAACAACATACAGATACCATCTGGAACCAGAAGTTGGGGAAAAAAATTAAACTAAACTACAAGTCACTGGAACTGGTTACTAGGCTAAAAGTCACTGAACTGATTCACAACAGAATACAAACTTCAAGAGTAAAGGTCCTGAATATATGAAACTTCTAAAAAAAAAAAATAGTAACGATTTTAAATTCTATACAATGAATGTTTTCGATTTCCAGTGAAAAATAAATAAATAAATAAAATAATGATTTCCAAATTCTGAACTAAATACATTTTAGAATTTCTACTAAAAAACTTAATTGCATGCATTTTCCATAAATTCAGTATATGTCAGATGCCTTCGAATGGATAGCAGCAAGCTAGTGCAATTTATGTAATGCGGAGACGGACTTACCATTGACACTTCCTTCTTTAGTTCATCCAGATCTTTATCCTTTTGCGTCTTCTTCTTACCATGGCCATTGTTTTTCATTGCAGTTGGCGAATACTCACGTCCACTCTGTTTAGAGAAGTAAAAGAAACGGGTATTAAAGTCAGTCTGCTTTGTGAAGCAAGAAAATTTCATTGTGCACAAGTATCTCTTCGCCCAGATAACTAGAAATGTTATCCTTGCCATATTTTATTACTGTTACCATATTCTACTTTAAGCATCACTTCCAAAGATTTAGGAATGTTAGGAAATAGGTTCATAGGTAAGTACTGGGCTAGCTGCCCTCATGGGCCATTCTGAGGATCAAACATTGCACCTAGTATTTAAGAGGTAAATACCTTAACCATCATACCAGTTCCAAAAACTATGTCAGATCTGGCCGGGATATGTTTTTTTTTTTTTTTTTTTTTTATTCTTGTCCACTGAAGCTGTAGAATTTTCACATAAACCTGCAAGGAAAACATCAATCTCTCTGTCATAAAAGTCAAAGAGGAGGAACAAACTTGAAACAAGAGAAGGCACGATGCTTGTGATCTTGTGCAAAGATCTCCGGAAGGTTCGTTGCTGGACTTAATATGTGACTGAATAAAAGTGAGAGTTAGCTCAACAGATGGTACATAGGGAGACGCAACTGTAGGTTACACACCTATGAAAGAAAGTATGTTGTACTAACAGCAGTGCCAAGTGAACTAGCCCGAAATTATGCTATTTTAGTTCTGTAAAATATGCATTTTAATTGGTATGAAATGCCAATATGGAAAACTATCCAAATGACAGGGTGTGGTCTCCCAGAATGTACTCCCTTTGTTAATGGATCTCCTGGGTAATTACTGCTTGGCTACATCATACAAGTCAATGAGCTCAACAAGAACCATATTCACTTTCTTACCAGGGTGATCGGAAGGCTGTGGGTTCTATTCTCACACCAAGTGATTGGATATATTTTTCCAGTAGTTATACTGTAGTACAGCATATGATAGGTGTTGTACTCCTAAAGTGCCTTCCTAGACCCCATCTACCTGAGATGCTGAGATGGGGGTAGCTCAGGTGGATGGAAAAGATCCCATGGTGTATAACGAAAACAGTGAAGAACTCACCCTGGTATCCTGGCCAAATTTCCTTTAGTCAGTATGAATATTCCTTTGGGTTTCCCTTGAAAATAGGCCATGTCAAGTGGGAATAGTCCTTTTAGCAAAAGTAAATAAATTCAAGAAAAACACGTTTTATACTAAAAAATACACAATTGTGTATCACATTACTTTTCAGACATTGCGATAGCCCAACTACGACAAAACAACAAACATTCAGTACTACAATGACAATTATATTTTTCCATGCAGGTACTAAAATTATGCAAAGTCATTACCTCTTTTGCTCTGTCGCAGTTTTTGGGATATTTAAGGATTAAGGTTTCACCACTGAAATAATTGAAGAATTCCATTTGATTTCTCCCAGTTCAGAGTGGGCCTTAAGTATTCGTCCTTGCTTTGAAGTCAAAAGTTGTTTCCTTGCATTTATATGCATAATAAAAAAGTGCTTACATATGTTTATTAATGACTGAGGGCATCTGATTCTACGAGATGGTTGAGAACGTTCTTCCACCATAATTATTTTATAGCATCTAAGGATTTAGTCCATGGATGTGATAACAAGGTATCATAACACACTTAAGGCCGGATGTTTTTTTCCCTTCTTCTCTTTGGACAATGATCATTGGTTCTGCTCCTGATACAAATTGGTGTTGTACATCATTTCTCTGACTCTAAAATTGGAAATGCTGATGTCGTTAACGGTATCCTAATAGGGATGTACCTCCCTGTTTATTTACCTTCTAATCCTTTCCTTTTGAATATTATCCAGGTTCCTATGCCACAAAAATATGAGGGTCGTTCCTATTTTTTACACCAATATAAGGATGCTGAATGTTTAGAATGGCATAGGAGTATCCAGAGAATTTAAAACAATATAGAATCTAACATTAGATTTATAACAAAATATCATTAGATTTGTAACTAAATGTCTTTGAAGTGTAACTGCCAATTTAAACATTTTTTGTAACAGAATATTTGTTCTTCATGGACAAAAATTCTAGCTCACTTATCTACTTGAAACAGCTGTACAAACTGACAGTAGTTAGCTTAAGGAAAAGATATGCCTGGGAAATCTGTTTACACCTTCACAATGTAGTTCAAAGCGGGGCTCTATGGTGTGGGGGGGGGGGCTATACAGTGACTGAGATCCAGATGCCCCAAGTTCAGTTATCACCCCACGCATTACAGGAGCTGATTGGGAGTGGGAGAAAAAGGTATATGCCTACCTGCCTGTTTCTGGATGGGGGGTATAGAGGTGGGATATGCCTATATCATGGCCCCCCAATTAGAGACTAGGGATTGGTAGCATAGAAGCATCAGCAGCTGTACAAAATGAAAAATGTATCAATGTGGGTGGGATGATTTCCTTGTAACACCTACATGCATGCCCACCCATCAGCATTACTCAGCATGCTAGAAGGATTAGGAAGTGTCCAGGCAACATCCCTGTGCAGTAAAAAATAAATCTACAGGTAGGTCAACAATCCTCATAAAAGAGAGTACATATCTTGTGATACTTAAAACATATACTCCAACAGTAAGTGAGCTGCAAAATCGGCAGTAAAGAGATGGGAGAATATTTAGGAAATATTTGCCTTATTGACTATCTCTGCTCACAGGTTCATAGGTATGCACGAGGCTAACGACCACCAGGGCCTTTATAAGCCTAGATACACATGCATGTATCATGGATGCTTATTAAGAGTTGGTATGTTAGTTAGGAAGTTTCTAGAGCTTATGTGAAGGGGGGTAGGTTAGTTTGGGTATTGCTGTCTGCCTGTGTCTATGAGAGACATAAGGGCCAGGCCCAGGGTGAATTTCCAATTTGCCATCCATTGCTGAAGGTTACTTTTAAATAGTTTTAGGGATGGACTCTGCTTCACATAGATGGGGAGCCTGTTCCACAGCATTGGGTTATCTGAGACACATATCTGCCTCACCAGCATGTCTTATTTATGCCACAAGCAAAATTTAAATCCTTGGATCTAGTGGATCTAATGCTGTTCATTCTGCAGATGTGCAAAAGGTCCATCAGAGCTGGATCCAGGACGCCTTGTATGCCAGGCACAGATCACCTCTCAATATAATGCAGGAGACAGAGTATAGAGATAGAGCGATCCATATAGGACATGTAAGGTGCTACTCCAGTTGAGAAGTTGCATTCCTTTTTCTTACGAATATTTCACATGAGGTTTTTACACACATAATACTGGTTGAAGGCTGAGTCGTCCTTCTAGAGGTTAACATGTTCAGCACTCAGTTCATAAAAGATATGTATGGCCATATACAAATGAGCCAGGTTAAGGTCAAGTCTGGTGCCAGAACTACTACAGAAACGTTGCACTCGTGTGGTCTTAATGGATGGAGAGATTTCTACACTTTGTAAACCATTAACTAAAGTAATAAAACTTTCTGGCATTATGGAACTTTGTGATCTAAATAATATACTGACCCTACAGACAGTAACTAGTCCAGTCTGAGAAGCATTATAAATCTCATTGTCTTACGTATCATTTATGCCCATTTTATCTTTTTTTTTTATTTCTGATAACTTTATATCAGAGGAGTCATATGCCACGTGAAATAGTAAAGTATTACTTACACAACTGAGGATTTTTTCCTCATAGGAGTAGAGACTCTACCGTGTGGTAAACAATGAAAATTGAATCTTCTTCCAGCTTTTTCCCAGTTAGGGGTTGCCACAGCAGATCACCTGTTCACACATGATTGACAGTGGAGTTTTACAGTGTCGAGTTGCCAGCCCGGGGCCCAACCTTCCATGGAAGGCACACACACGCAAGCCTAGGGCCAATTTAGAGTATCTAATCAACCTACAGCATGTCTTTGGGATGTGGGAGGAAACTAGAGCACCCAGAGGAAACCCATGTGACCACAGGGAGGACATGCAGACTCTGCACAGAAGGCATCCCAGCCGAGGATCGAACCAGAGAACCTCTTGCTGTGAGGCGGCAATGCTAACCACTACACCACCACGGCCGCCCAAACAATGAAAATTGAATAATTTGTTTTAAAATGACATACAGCTTGAAAATGTCTACAGTATATTTCAAGTTGTGTCCCACCATATTGTGTATATAAACATGTTATATCTTTTTTTGCAGCCACTAGTAATCTACCTTTTTTAAATGGAAAAAAATCACTGGAGCTTCATAGCATTGCATAAATATAATATATACTTGTTGTTGTTTGTCTTTCGGCTTTTTCCCAGTAAGGGGTCACCACAGTGGAACTCCGGTCCGCTAATGATTGGCAGTAGATTTTTATGAAACGCCGAGGTGCCAGCTCGACACCCAACCTTCAACGAAGGCACACTCATTTACACATGCATGTCTTTCAAATGCTACCCAACCGTGGGGAGGACATGCAGACTCCACACAGAAGGCACTCCCAAGCCACGCCGAGAATTGAAAGGGAGAACCTCTTGCTGTGAGGTAACAATGCTACCACCATACCACCGCAGCATTCAGTCCATGTGCTATTTAAGAGAAAGCCATTCTTTGAAAAAAAAATAATAAGAAGAAGAACTGGTGACCAAAATTCACTGTTCAAGCTTCTGTGAATTTTAAAACTAAAGCACAGTGTACACTATTGAAAAAGTAAATGATAAACTTAACCCATTTACAAAGATGCCATTAAAGTATTGTTGCCTGGTCATCACAACATATGTTCATCTTACTCAGAACTGGAAAAATATTGTGTTTGGTTCTATCTTGCGCACACTACAGGAGTGATATGGCCCAAATATTAGCATGCACCAGGTTACACTATTATTTTTAAAGATTGCCTTTTAAAGGCTTTCATTAGGAATTATGAAAATAAAAATAATCTCATATAGTTCAGCTTTCATTACATACCATAAATATATCATTAGGGGCCTTCATTATATGCTCTGAGCTAGCCTTCAGAATGGGCCATTGCTAAGGCAACAAAATGCACAACACTGCACAACCAGTACATAGTCATATCCCTGTTATACTTTTCCAATGTAATGTAGTCATAATACTCAATCTGTAGTCACCCCTAGTTTTGTGTCATTAACAATCTGTTAATTTTCCAGGGCAGCCTTTTCCCACTCCTCAGAAAATAATAAAATAAAATAAATATAATTGCATGTGGTTCATTTAATAGAGCTCAACACTTTACCCTTCTACATATGTATATAATGTATGTATGTATGTGTGTGTGTGTGTGTGTGTGTGTGTGTGTGTGTGTGTGTGTGTGCATGCGTGCATGTGTGTGTGTGTGTGTGTGTGTGTGTGTGTGTGTGTGTGTGCGCGTGTGTGCATATATTCTTGCATTATATGCAGCAAAATATGGACTGAGAATTGCCAGATGAGCAAGTTGTTTTTAGAAGGGGAAGAGAAACCAGACATCAAATTGAGAACATTTGCTGGATAAGGAAGTATGCAAGAGAGTTCTAGAAAAATACTTACTTCTCCGCTATTGACTAGTCTAAAGACTCTGATTATGTGGATAACAAACTGAGGAAACTTCTTACAAAACTGGGATACCAGGTCACCTTACTCATCCCCTGTGGAATTTGTATACAAAACAAGAAGCAACAGAAGTGAATATGGTTCAAGCTTGGGAAAGGAGTACAACAAAGCTGTATATTGTCACGATACTTAACCTGGGTACATCATTAAAAAGGCTGAATTACATGACATAGACTCTGCAATAATAATCGCTTGGAGAAATAGTAACAACCTCAGATTTGTAGATATCACTCTGATGACTGAAAATGAAGAAGACTTGAAGAGTCTGTTGATGAAGAAGAAAGCACAGAAGCTAGCTTTTTGCTCTCTGTCGAAAAACTAAAATTATGTCATCTAGTCCAACCAATTATTTGCAAAGAGGTTGGAAAGCAGTGGAGGCAATGACAAATTTTACTTTCCAGGTCTCAAAATCTCTCCAGATGGTGATTGCACCCACGAAATTAAAAGAAGCTTACTTTCTGGAAGGAAAGCTATTGCACATCTGGATAAGACTTCACATTGTCAACAAAGGTCAGCATATTCAAAGCTATAGTTTTCCCATAAACAAATGGCTGTGGAAGTCACCGCGTAAGTAAGATTATGCACTAGAACATTTACACTTTTGAACTATGGTGTTGGAGAAATTTTTTAAGAATTTTATGGAGTGCAAGAAGTTGAAATCTGTCATAATGCAAGGCAATAAATCCAAACTGTTCACTGGAAGGCCTGACAGTAAATCAAAGACTCAAATAATTTGATGACATAATACAAAGACAGGATTCACTAGAGAAAAGAAGAATGGGTTAGCCACGGGTAAGGTGGATCGACAACACACTCATGAATCTGAATTTGCAAAAACTTAAAGAAGTAGGTCTTGACTGACATACAGGCCCAGTGTGCTACAGTCCTTAAGGTCATAAAGAGTCACATTCGACTTACAAACTAAACAGCAACAACAATGCTTGCATCTGATGGCATCAACGAGGCACTTAGTTGGCCATGAAGAGGAGCTTTACCTCTGGACAGCTGCTGCTGCTGTTCCTACTGGTTTGTATGTGGAGTTGCAGTTTGTTTTATATTTTTTATTTTATTTATTTATCCTTTTGTTGACCAGGTTAGTTCCAGTAGCCTATCGGTCTCTTTTCAGGGGAGACCCAAGGTGGTATTCATCCAAAGAAGAGCACATTCAGGAGTACAGCACCACCACCCCGTTATACTCCACGGCAGTGTCAGCAATCAATCTAGCTAATGTGGGAATAGAACCTATAGCCTTCTGCACCAAAGGCGAGTATGCTACCTGTTGTGCCACTAACACTGATGAGACCCAATGGCTTTGGTATGATGTAATTAGGCACAAGGAACTCATGTATTATCAGTTTATAATCAAATCTTTATGAATCCCAGCATTTATTTTTATATATTATGATAAGTTGTATTACATTGTACTTACTGCATGTCAGTTTATTAGGTTAGGATATGCTATATGGTGCTTTACTGTGTTACTATCTTAATTCCTCCTACATTTAAACTGCATGACACACAGACTTTATATGCCATGACATATCTTCTGATTAGCTTCCCTTGTGAGTGGGAGTTACCCATTAAGTTAATATTAAAAGTATATTCCTTCTTTACCCACAAATAAGTTGTCAAATAAATAAGGAAACAAAGGATATAATCTCAAATTGTAAAGGACACGTCAGCAGTGATACTAACCTTTTCATTTCTGTTCTTCAAAATTCTTAATGAAATTTAGTTATACACTTATAGCTTTAATTTTAGATACATGAACTGAAATTTGCAAACATGATACTGTAAGTTAACACTCATCGGGACAAGTTAGAAACACAGCAATTCATTTCATTCTACAAGACCTGTATTAATAAAGTGTGGCACAGACCATCTTTGCTAACTTTATAACATGGGTGAAATATTAGAAGACAACATATGGCAAGCCACAGGACAGAATGAGACCTGATCACATCTGTTACTTCATTTAGTCCTTTCCTGTGTTGTCAACACTTGCTTTCATTGCTGTTTCAGCACTCCTTCTCAGTGACCTGTGCCCTCAGCACCTAAGAAACAATATCACGCTCCATTTCAAATGCACAACAGTTATTTATGGTCTGTAGTCAACAAATTAAGCAACTTTCACCTGTTTTTTTTTTGGACGTGTACAGCACAGAATGTTCATTTTGACACAAATCTGCTACCACCAGTTCGTACTGTCAATTTATTTGCTGCAAAGCAACAGTGTCTGGAGTGTATTTTTTTCCTCTCATTGGAAAATAAAACTAAAGCAAGGCTTCACCGGGCTGCTAGTTAGTGTTGCCAAAAACTGTCTCTTTGTAAATGTAACTAGGCTACGATGAATGGTTTCCTGTTAAAAGCTGGCACATCCCTCTTTTGTTGACCCTTTCGAGTTGCACTTGCTTCTGTGAATGTATAGGTATTCTATGAACAGGTCTTCACCTAGAAAAGCTATTGACAAACTACTGACAAACTCTAATAAATGTATAAAGTACAATTTGCTTTGCTAGAAGGGAGGTTTATGTTTAAGATAGATAGATAGATAGATAGATAGATAGATAGATAGATAGATAGATAGATAGATAGATAGATAGATAGATAAACTCAGCTATACTGTTCATTGAGGAATTTATTGTTAAGCACTTTTGTCTGTCAGCTGGCAGACTTCTGAGGAAAGTGCTTAACAACAAATTCTTCAGGGAACGGAGTAGCTGAGTTCAGTATTTATTTTTAGTCGATTTTAGTACTCTGCTATGAACCAGTCAGCTTATATTTTGTTTTGTTTACAGATAGATAGACAGATAAACAGACAGACAGACAGATAGATGGATAGATAGACATAGATAGATAGATAGATGGATAGATAGATAGATAGATAGATAGATAGATAGATAGATAGATAGATAGATAGATAGACAAATTAAGTGGTGGGGTTAATATTGACTGAATGTTTGTCTAAACTTGTTAAAAATGTTACTTTAGCCATCCTCAGTTTTTGCTAGGATGTAGTGCTCTATATTTTAATAGTACTCCTTGTCTTAGGAATCATGCTCCTCATCCCACTGGTGAGACATGAAACAGTGGTTATATTTGTTCTGCTCTCCCATTTTTAGATAATGGCTATAAGACAGTGAAGGACTAATGAAACCTGCTCACTCAGATCACAGTTGTAAGATTACAGATTACATCACTGCAGGCACCCGAACCTAAAATTGCAGTTCTGCTTTCTCTTCTACGCTCTTTTTATATTATAAAGCATATTTGTTAGCTGATTAGGTAAGGCATAACATAATGGCAAATTGGAAACTCTACTTATATGAGTTATTTATATGAATAATGAAATGTCTTCTTATTTTACAGAAATCACAATCCACAGTAGGAAAAAAGTCCCAAAACTTTTAATTCAGGAATCCTCCCTTAGCTTTTACCTGGGTACAGATCCTTAACTCATCAAACTTTGTAATTTTTTTCCCTCAAGTAGCAATGTATATTTCTTACTAGAAACTTAGTACCATATTTTTAAACATTCAACTACACCATAATCCAGTATTTAATTCTTGCCTTTGATTTTACAAAGCAACCTTTGATTCTAAAAGAAGTGAAAAGTAAAATTGTGAAAAACATTTCCTTCCTTAATGACGTCAGTGTCCAAAAGACCAAAACTGATTGGTTACTGGAAGCTGACCAGTGACAAAAATTTGCAAAGTCTCTACAAAGCTATGGAAAGGCAGAGTGCTGTGCTGTGAAGGGGCAACGGCAAAGTGAACACAATCGTGGACAGATACCAGGACTGATAGGGTTGGAGGCATGAAGGTACAGCCAGAAACAACTGTTAGCTCTTAGAAAAGGTAAGGTCCAAGAGCCAGATGGGATTCAAACTAGGGTAGTAAATCATCTGGCCAGTGTGCTGGCAGAACCCTGTAAGTGAAATCTTCATGAGATTACTAGCCAGTGAAATATGTGAAGACTGAAAGACATTAAGTGTAGTACCTTAAACACTGAGAGGGTAGTACAAGAAACTCAGGAAATCACAGGTATATTAGCTTAACTGTCAGAGTGGTTGTATAAGTCAGTGGAAAAAATTCTAAGTGGAAAACTGAGTTATTTCTTAAAAGACAATAACATCTAAGACAATAATCAATATGTGCTCACTCAAAAAATAAGTTGACAAATTGAATGTAATGTACAGTTAACAATGAGTTATGCAACAACTTGATAAGGGTGCTCCATTTGATGCAATTTATCGTATGTGTTTTATTAGAAAAGCTGAATGGGACTGGGGTTAGTTTAAGATTAAGAGAATGGTTAGAGGCATGGCTTTAGGTTAAGAAGATGAAGGGTATGATAAGACGGGTACTGTGCGAAATAATAGAAATGGGAGGTGGGAAGTTGCAACATGTATAGTTCTGCCATATCTGAAAATGTACTGTAATAAGCCACATGGTAACTCAGTTGTTGAGTTGTGTTTGACCATTCTGGGGTTTGATATACAGTTCTGACCTGGAAAAGGGCCCAAGTACACTTACCTGGTAAATGAATAAATAAAATAATAACAAAATTAACATAAAAGACAGAGAGGTACAATAACAAGGGATGGGGTAACATAGTCTGAAAAAGTACATGGAAAGTTTGGAAAAGAAAGACATCAGCTGACATTTAATGGTAAAATGTAAAGTTCCACATTTTGAGATCTGAGTACCCCCTGTGGGTGCATTATCAGGTAGGAAGAATGAATTTACTACGGAGAGAAACAGGTAGACAGCAGGAACAGAATCTGGGCTGATTTTCACAGTTAGAATATCAACAGCAACATGATAACGTTGTAGTGCAATCAAGTAAATATTTAGTTGTTTTCTAAGATTTGGATTCATGAGGTATATTTAAATGCATTTATTTGTTAATTTATGTTAAGCAGATAAGTTATTTGGGAGAAAACTCACCCAGGTACAGGGAGAACATGCAACCCAGATAAATGAACTTAGAGAAAAACCACACAGGGCCGGAGAGAACATGCAAAGTCCCCACAGAAGCTAAATGGCTTACTGATAGAACCCACACTGTAAAAAGTACTCACTCCAAATCTCAGCTCAGAAGTGTGACAAGGGGGGTACCTCAGGGCTCCAGGGGGGCTCTTGTTTAGCATCTACTTCTCTGAAGTAAAGGGACTTCATAAGGGGGAACAAGGCTAAAAAATTACTGCAATTGCAAATGCCTGCAAACAAAATGATGTGGATAAAATGATGGATATACTCTAAAAAAGGCCTTACAAAAAACAGATGCTTGGTGCCAGAGCCATGGGCTCCAAGCTCAAGAGAAATGTATTATTTATTGTATTGGAAAAAAACATGTATCCATATTACCACAATTAGGTGGTAAGGTACACTACACACAAGTGTGAGAGACTTAGGTGGAGACACAGGTGACATCTGGTCTTCCATAACCACATCGCCACAACAGTCTATCGCACACACCTTCCATGGATCCTTCACCACAAAGGCAAAAGGATTCTGAAAGAAAAAAGGTCATCAAAAGTCATTAGACTCATTATACCCATTACCCATTACAGAATACCATGCCCCATGTACCTCTCACCTCTCAAGACATCTGGGAACATCTGGCCCTGCTAGACAGGGGTCCAGATGAACAGAGATGAAGTATGAACCACACTCACCCTGGCTGTGTAGCGGAGATGTAACAGCTGAATCGCTAAGCTGCTGCAGGCAGCAATAAGACATGTAGTTCAGGAGACCATTTAAGGAACGGGATACGTCTGCGGGTTCAGAGGGAATACTGATGTCCAGAATCCCTCAAAGGCCCAGATTTCTGCCTAATCAGCAATCACTTAATTTTGCTGTTTTTTATATTTGAAGTTTTGTGACATCATATGTGACATCTTGACCCATGCTTCTACCTAGCATCTTCTGAGAATTCTACAGAAGCATATATTTTTCAAAATAGCCAGTACACAGATGGTTCATGGGTAACCTCTTTATTAGTATGAACATATATCTGGATTTATATGATGTGAATGACACTGGTTCAGCATAAAATGTCATTTGTGGTGCTGAAAGAATGAAGGTTAGCTTTCAGCTGGGTAGCAAGTTCTTTTGAAAAATATTGTGAATTAAGTCAGAGGCAAAATTTATTTAGGCTTATTTCTTGTTGCACCACTAATGATAGGCACAGAAAGCTGTGGTCAGTGATGAGCCAGGAGCTGCTGAAAGTCTGTGTTTTTGTGTGGGGAGGCTAAAATTAAGACAGTGCTATAACTGGCGACTGCTTAATGGTGCAGGCCTCTGAAACATTTTCTGTATTTTCCTGTCACTGAACATTGATAGGCATCTGTTGCTTGATAAAGAACAGTAAAGTAAGAACTTTTTGGGATATGGTTGAGGAGGGAGCAGATTTTTTATACAGCTGTTGGCATATGAATGGGGAGCGGACTCATCAGGAGAAAACGAGACAACCTCTCGTGATATAATTATTTATTATTTATGTTAACATCTAGGCATTTACCTTGCAGTGTTCTGTTTTTGGCATCACTATTAAAAGATACCCATAATACCATCTGTCAAGTACCCTGCAGTGAACTGGTGATTGAGATATGTTTTGACAGAAAAAACATCCTTCTATAACTAGAAAGAGACTTATGGCATTTTAAAAGATTGATTGCTGCCAAAGATTCACTCTCCATGGGAGCACTTAGTATAATGTAAACCAATTTGAAGCAGTGCATAACACATATCTTCTTAGGACATCACAACAGGCATACCAGCTTCCTAAAATGAAAAAAATCCCAAAGTCTTGTGCCGCTGCAGATGTGAAAAATTAGTTTCACTTGTTATTATAAAAGTTTTAAAAAAGTCAATAATACATTTTACCGATCAGCATAACAATGAGAATATTTTGCTACAGCACCTACTCCAAAGCTGGTATCCATAGTTCACTTGCATGGAGTGCAGTATGCTGTAAAACAGAAAAAGGTGATGCACAGGTACATTACAATTCATAATACAGGCTTGTGCTAGTGAGCAACGAGGAAAATAGTGCAAGATCGGGAGTATGTGACTGACTGCAAAATGACATGCAAGATCGGGAGAATGTGACTGACTGCAAAATGACATGCAAGATCGGGAGTATGTGACTGACTGCAAAATGACATGCAAGATCGGGAGTATGTGACTGATTGCAAAATGATATGCAAGATCGGGAGTATGTGACTGACTGCAAAATGATATTCAAGATCGGGAGTATGTGACTGACTGCAAAATGATATGCAAGATCGGGAGTATGTAACTGACTGCAAAATGACATGCAAGATTGGGAGTATGTGACTGACTGCAAAATGACATGCAAGATCGGGAGTATGTGACTGACTGCAAAATGACATGCAAGATTGGGAGTGTGTGACTGACTGCAAAATGACATGCAAGATCGGGAGTATGTGACTGACTGCAAAATGACATGCAAGATCGGGAGTATGTGACTGACTGCAAAATGACATGCAAGATTGGGAGTGTGTGACTGACTGCAAAATGACATGCAAGATTGGGAGTATGTGACTGACTGCAAAATGATATGCAAGATTGGGAGTATGTGACTGACTGCAAAATGACATGCAAGATTGGGAGTATGTGACTGACTGCAAAATGATATGCAAGATAGGGAGTATGTGACTGACTGCAAAATGACATGCAAGATTGGGAGTATGTGACTGACTGCAAAATGACATGCAAGATTGGGAGTATGTGACTGATTGCAAAATGATATGCAAGATCGGGAGTATGTGACTGACTGCAAAATGACATGTAAGATTGGGAGTATTTGACTGATTGCAAAATGATATGTAAGATCGGGAGTATGTGACTGACTGCAAAATGACATGCAAGATCAGGAGTATGTGACTGACTGCAAAATGATATGCAAGATCGGGAGTATGTGACTGACTGCAAAATGATATTCAAGATCGGGAGTATGTGACTGACTGCAAAATGGCATGCAAATGAAGGCATACAGTCTAAAGAGTGCATAATGAGATACAAATGAACACCTCTGAAAGGTCGAGATTCACAGTTACAGGCTGCACAGTACACATACAAGTTGTATATCACAATAACAGTACTGTAAGAGCAAAAAACACATGGGAATTGCAGAGTTACAACAAACAAAGATGCTCAGACCTACAACAGCATTCATGCAGCAGCAGTACATATGTGAGTGCCATGACCTGTTATCCAGTAGCACTTTGTAGTTACAAGTAGTGCAAATAAAAATGGGACTGACAACATATCAGCTACCACTAGGTACCCATCCAGCAGGTGACAAAATGTTTTAAGTGTAAAGAGATACCATACAGGTGTTGGCTGATGCGTATTGCTCATGAACAGGATCAAAGGACTGCATAGGCTTCCTATACCAGTGGACACAGAGGTATGTGTAGCATTTATTGCTCTAGCTACAGGAGCCTTCCAAAGATCAACAGGAGTCATTAGCATATCATTGAAGTCAGGCTGCAGACTGTTAAATACAGTTTTCATGGCATTGTTTCCATGTGGGGATAAGCATATCTGTTCTCCAACACACTAAGTGAGAGAGTCACCATCCTCAGTGGCATCCGTAATATTTCCTATTTCTCTGAAGTACTGGGTGCTATACATTGTACACATGTAGTAATAAAGGCCCCACTTGGTGTCTGTGCACTGTGTTACATTGATAGGAAGGGCTACCATATATCATTTAACAGGAGAAGTGCAGCACACATAGGCTGATGACCGTTATGTCGACACAGTATCCCAGTAATGCCCATGATTCTTACATCTGGCATACACATCATAAGTATCTCCGCTTCTAGCGAGGTGAAATTCCACAGGGCAACCTATCAGGTCTAGCCACTTGATGGTGTAATAATTAGCTCTGGCTGATTTGTCATGTTGTCGTAGCTGGTCAGTGTAGTCACTGTTCTTATCAGACACGTAAAGAGCAAAGTGGACACATGTTTATCCCCACACTGTGTTCCCACTGTGTTTCAGGTGATGTAACATACCCAGGTGAGTCCTGATTGAATGTGAACACATGTTTATCCCCACACTGTGTTCCCTCTGTGTTTCAGGTGATGTAACATACCCAGTGGAGTCCTGATTAAATGTGAACACATGTTTATCCCCACACTGTGTTCTCACTGCGTTTCAGGTAATTTAAGATACCCAGTGCAGTCCTGGTTGAATGTGGACACATGTTTCTCCCCACACTGTGTTCCTGCTGTGTTTCAGGTGATGTAAGACACTAAGTGTAGTTCTGGTTGAATGTGGACACATGTTTATCCCCACACTGTGTTCCCATTGTATTTCGGGTGATGTAACATACCTAGTGCAGTCCTGGTTGAATGTGGAGACATGTTAATCCCCACACTGTGTTCCCACTGTATTTCAGTTGATATAATATACCTAGTGGAGTCTTGGTTGAATGTGAGCACATTATTCTCCCCACACTGTGCTCCCATTGAGTTTCAGGTGATGTAACATACCCAGTGGAGTCCTGGTTGAATGTGGAGACATGTTAATCCCCACACTGTGTTCCCACTGTATTTCACGTGGTGTAACATACCCAGTGGAGTCCTGGATGAATGTGAACACATGTTTATCCCCACACTGTGTTCCCACTGAGTTTCATAAGTTCATAGGTTCATACTAGGCTATCTGCCCTAGGGCATTTATAAGCCTAGCCAGAATGTGTTTGGCTTTCGCCACCCATTTTAAATTTATTTTGCTATGCCCTTTTTCGAGGTTAGTATATTGTGCCTCTGTCTAACAGTGACACAGAAGTGATACCCGGGGTAAACCTACGATCTCCCATCCACTCATCAAGATTCCTCTTGAAGAGAGTCAATGAGGGACTCTGCCTAACCTGGACTGGGATTTTATTCCAGAGTGAAGGGAGCCTCTGGGTTATGAATCTGTCCCTCCAGCATGTCCTATTTATTTCAGTGCTGAGGTTCAAGTCTCTCGAGCGTAGCACGATGGGATTTGGATTTTCTGAGGTGCAGCATGTCCATTAATTCCGGGTTGGACATGGCTTTATACGTCAGGCACAGATCGCCTCTGAACAGGCGGTATGCCACTGAGTAGAGCTGGAGTTTCTTTAACCAGGCAGCATATGGCATCTGTTTGAGCCCTTTGATCCTCTTGGTGAGGTACTTTTGGGGTCTTTCCAGTTGCTGCAGGTGTCTGGTAAGGTACATCCCAAAAGGGCATTGTACTCAATTATGGGCCTGATGAGGGATGAGTAAAGAGGCACGATGACCTCCCTGATCTAGATGTGAATCCCTTCATGATTAGGTGGGCTATATAAAATGTTTTTCTAACCACTTTGGCCACGTGGTTGTCAAATGAGAGATTGCTATCAACTTGGGTCCCCAGGTCCCTAATTACTTCTTCTGTACTTAATGGATTACCACCTATGTGGTAATTTGTGGGCACTTTGTTTTTGCCAAAGGGGATGACTATACACTTTTGGGCATTTAGCTTGAGGCCATGGCTCTGGCACCAGTTGTCTGTTTCTATGAGGCCCTTTTGGAGGATGCTTGTGTCGGCTGGAGAGTCGATTATGGTGCCCAGTTTGCAGTCATCTGCGAACTTGGTCAGCCACAGTCCTTCCGTGTTGGCCTATACCTCCGAGAAATATATACCGAACAAGAGAGGTCCCAGGACTGAGCCTTGTGGGACACCACTTGTAACTGGTTTAGAGTCTGACATGGCTCCAGCAATTCTAACCATGTGGGTTCTGTCCTTGAGCCAGTTTGCAATCCATCTAGTGACATAGAGGTTTATATTTAAGCTGGTGAGCTTATCTATAATGCTCGAGTGGGGTATTGTATCAAAGGCTTTTGCAAGGTCCAGGTAGGCTGTGTGGACCACCTTCCCCTCGTCAATGGCCTTGGTGACTGTTTCAAAGGAATCAACCAGGTTTAAGGGGCAGGATCTGCCCTTAACAAAGCCGAACTGGGTAGGATCCAGTGTCTGTAGGTCCCCAATATCTTTATTTATGAGGTCCATGATGATCCTTTCCATAGCTTTGCAGACCAAGCTAGTCAGGCTTATGGGGCGATAGTTTCCAGGATCCGTTGAGGCACCACCTTTATGGAGAGGGACCACTGTTGCTGTACGCCACTCTTTGGGCACATATCCTGTAGTAAGGCTGAGATTGAACAGTAGTTTTATGTTTGGGTTTAGCTCTTCTTGGAGTTCATGTAGGACGCAGCCTGGGACACCGTCTGGTCCCATTGATGCTGTGTTTTTTGCTTTGGAGAGGGCGGCTCTTACCTGAGCATCTGAGATGTCAGGGGGGCAGCACTCTGCTGGGATAGATATTTGCCCTTTTGGTGGGGGGGGGAGAAGTTTGTGCTGAACCTGTCAGCTAGGATGTTGACAATGTCTGTGGGTTCAGTGTATTTTTTGTCATTTTGGACTAATTCTGAGCATATCTGGGAATTACCACCCAGGTTCCTAACATAACTAAAGAAAGCCTTGTGATTATCCTTAGTGTCCTGTGCAATTTTTCTCTCGAAGCTGGTGATGTAACATACCCAGTGGAGTCCTGGTTGAATGTGAACACATGTTTATCCCCACACAGTGTTCCCACTGTGTTTCAGGTAATTTAAGATACCCAGTGCAGTCCTGGTTGAATGTGGGCACATGTTTCTCCCCACACTGTGTTCCCACTGTATTTCAGTTGATGTAAGATACCCAGTGGAGTCTTGGTTGAATGTGGAGACATGTTAATCCCCACACTGCATTCCTGCTGTGTTTCAGGTGATGTAACATACCGAGTGGAGTCCTGGTTGAATGTGAACACATGTTTCTCCCCACACTCTGTTCTCGCTGTGTTTCAGGTGATGCAAGATACCCAATGGAGTCCTGGTTGAATGTGAACACGTTTCACCCCACACTGTGTTATCTCTGTGCTTCAGGTGATGTAAGATATCCAGTGGAGTCCTGGTTGAATGTGGAGACATGTTAATCCCCCACTGTGTTCCCACTGTGTTTCATGTAATGTAAGATACCCAGTGGAGTCCTGGCTGATGATATCCATACATAATTCATATAGCATGGCCAAACCATAATAATAACAGCACACATGTGCAAACCAAAAACATCAAGAAGCTCACATTTGGCCTGCTGAAGGGCTGGCCCTGCACCCTGCATACATTCAGGGGCATTGAGGTAACCCTCTACTAGAGTCTGCAAGGTAATCATAATATGTTGCATAATAGGATTGCTAGTAAGGATGCACACTGTCATCTGCCCCAGGAGCCTCCACGCCTCCTACAGTAGCTCCTTTCACAGCCAGACACTCTGACTTTCTACAGCACTAATGCACTAACAGCACCACATCGCACATACTCAGACAGCAATGAGTGCTGTTACATACCTCTCAACTGTACAGGTTTTTACAGAATGTCCAGATTTTTGCCTCATATTTTTGGTCTGTTTCTCATAACGTTGTGGTTTTCTGGCAAAAATCTAGCAAATCATTGAGGACTGATGTCAGAAAATAATGGCACACATTTGAGATTCAGACTTCACATCCTTCAGAAAATTCATGCTAATGCATAACCTTTTATTATATCAACTTTCTAAGTTTGTAAGAGCAATATTTAAAAAGTGTCCCTGTTTTGGGGCCTTTGTCCCCCCCCCATTATTTGTGCCTTTGTCCAGATTTCTTGCTCTAACAGGTTGAGAGGTGTGGTGCAGTAACATGGCAGTGCAGGCAAAATGGCAACACCTTGTCCAGCTCATTGAACACGTGGCAAGGTCACAAAGGTCACAGCGATTTCTTTTGTCATAAAGAACAAAGACGATGGATTCTGTGTTAGTTAAAGGCTGTTCTCAGTAGTGCACAGTCGACAGTCACGTTACACTTTTGGTTAGACATCTCTGAATGCACCGTACAGGAGTGAGGGTGAAGAGAGTCACAGTCATCATCATTTAACAAGTGCCAAGGGACACAAAAACATCTGGCTGATATGATGGCCTATGTGAGTGGTTAGAAAGGCTAACCCAGACGCTGCTACACTTTGCTGTGAGAGAAAGGTTAGTTTGCTTTTTATTTGTTGTATTGCTTTATTGCCTTTTTCTGTTTTGAATACTGTGATTTGTTTTACTTACCTTGTATTTTACTTGTCTTCTGCTTTTAACTGCATATTAAAAATTGAAAGGAGACCACAGCTCTGTCTCTTGTGAGTCAGACAGATATTTTTTCTCACCCCCCCACCACATCTGATTACTGTAGTGTTGTTAAACACCACTGTCTTTTTAGTTGCCTTCCCCTTATGTTAATTTGACCATATATCTCATTTTCTCTCTGTTTTTACTAGCTTGTGTGAGTAAGCAAACAAATACCAATCACAACCAAAGTGTCACATAGCTCACAACACCAGTGTGCCACCCAACAATAGCCCCTAAGGCAAGACAATGTACCCAACACTTTAGTCATAGGTGACTCTATAGTCAGGCACACTGATGTCGCACTCACCAGACCGAACAAGGAGAAAATTACAGTCAGCTGCCTGTTGGGTGCCAGGATCTGCCACATAACCCATACACTCAAGTCACTCCACAACAAGTACAAATACGACTCTGTCATTGTCCATGTTGGAGTGTATGACTTGAGACATACCTCCCTGGACTACATGAAATGAGACATGGAAGAGCTTTTGGATCATGTGGCCCAGGCAGGTATGACCGTAGCCCTGAGTAGCATCCTGCCTTCACCGAGAATGATACCACAGTATAAGGACAAAATGATTGGCTTCAACAATTGGCTAAGCTTCTGGTGTCATTCAAAGGGGATCCAGTATCTGTCTGCCTGGGACGACATGAACGAATGACCATGATGCTTTGCCAGAGATGGTCTGCACCCGTCGCCCCTGGGATTCAGGTTACTGGCTAAGGCACCCCTATAGTGCCTTTTTTAAGCAAAGTTCAAAGGACAAAACCACCACTGTAACAGGTACAAGCATGCAAAATCTGAAGGTAATGCTACTCAATGCTAGAAGTCTAAACCTCAAAATGCACTCTCTTGAGGCACTCCTAAAAATGGAGAACATCGATATCTGTGCAGTAACTGAGACCTGGTTCAAGGCTCCAGACAGCACCCCTGCAATACCAGGCTATGACTCTTACCACACTTTTCGGCCACCAAACCAGGTCTGAAACACTAAAGGTGGAGGAGCGTCCATATTCACCAGGGATATTCACAACACCAGGCTAGTTGCCCAACACAATGCATCTGAAATTCTCCAGGTGCAACTAACACTAGGTAAGACTGCAATCCAAATTGTAGCTTGCTATAGATCCCCCACCATACCCCAAAATTCTCACTACACCTTTCTAAACATACTGGAAAATATTAAGATACAATGAAACACCCTAATACTGGGTAATTTCAACTACCCTGCCATTAACTGGGAAAACTACTCGTGTGCCAACACCTTTGCCCAACGGCTCATGGAATTCATAAATCCTTAGTCCCACCAGCAGCTGCAATATCCTAGACCTGGTCATTACCAACATGGGAAATTGATGCTCCACACCTATGGTCACCCCCCCCCCCCTCGTTGGTCAGGTCTGACCATAAGCTAATCACCCTTGACATCCATATCCCACCCCCACCCCAGTAAAGAAACCTCCGTAAAAAACTTCTCCAAAGCCAACTTCATGCTACTCAAGTCAGAAGTGACAAACTTCATGACACCCATGCAGACGGGAACTGAAAGTTTGACTGCTGAATCCTACACTAAAGCACTGTATGATCACATCCACTTGTGCATGAATCGTGCCATCCCCAACAGAATCAAGATGCTCTCCTCCAAAAAAAGGAAGCCAATCTGGTGGTCCCTTGCCATAAACAAACTTTACAACAAACGGAAGAAACTGTTGCAGAAAAGAGGAAAATCCCAAGATGCAAAAAACTCCCTAACCAGCTTCAGTAAGAAGCTGAGATCCCTCATACAATCCTCCAAAGCTAGTTATGAAAATAAAATTGCCAAAGATTCCAAAGACAACCATAAGGCATTCTATAGCTATATCAAGAATCTAAACGGCAATGCTCAGATCTGCTCTGAGCTACAACAGAATGGCATTAAATATACTGATCCCAAGGATATTGCCAATATCCCTAGCAGATCGATTCAGTGCAAACTTCACCCCCTAAAGGGCTCATCTCAATACCGAAAGATTGCCAAATTCTGGTAAGAACGCCCACACAGGTATAAAATGCACTCTCCAAAGCTAAGAATACAGCATCCATGAGACCAGATGACATCCCGGGCTGTGTACTACATGAACTACAAAATGAACTAGCACCTCACCTAAGTGTCATGTTTAATCATAGACTCACCTTATGCTTCATGCTCACTGAGTGGCATACAGCTACAGTTATTCCACTCCACAAGGGGGGACCCACCATGGATCCCAGGAACTACCACCCCATCAGTCTGACGAGCCTGATCTGCAAGCCCATGGAATATATTATCATCAAACTTATAAACAAAGACATTGGCAACCTTCAAACACTGGACCCCATGCAGTTTGGGTTCGTGAAGGGCCAATCATGTCTCCTGAACCTGATTGACTTCATCAAATCAGTCTCCAGAACCATGGACAAGGGTAAGGTGGTCCACACAGCCTATCTGGACCTCGCCAAGGCCTTCAACACCATCCCCCACTCTGGAATCATAGATAAACTTACTAAGCTGGGCATTAATCCCTACGTCACTCATTGGGTTGTCAACCAGCTTACTGACAGAAGCCACACTGTAAAAGTAGCCAACTCCAAATCCAGCTCCAGACAAATGGCAAGTGGAGTACCTCAGGGTTCATCCAGCTCCAGACAAATGGCAAGTGGAGTACCTCAGGGTTCAGTCCTGGGACTGCTCTTGTTTGGCATCTGCTTCTCCAAAGTACAGGCTAACACTAAAGGACTCTGGCTAACAAAGTTCACAGATGACTGCAAACTGGGAGACATTACTGAATCCACAAATGATGTGCATATTCTACAAAAGGGGCTTACAGAAACAGATACTTGGTGCCAGAGCCATGGGCTCAAGCTCAATGCCAAGAAATGCATAGTTATCCCCTTTGGAAAAAAGCATGTACCCATGAATTACTACATAGGTGGCAGTACACTAAACACCAAAAGTGTGATAAGAGACTTAGGGACACAGGTGGACAGTGGTCTCACCTTCGATACCCACATCACCACAACAGTCAGGAAATCCTTCTATGTGGCACACCTCATCACTAAGGGCTTTTCATCCAGAAAAAAGGAGGTCATTGTCCCACTGTACTCATCCCTCATTAGACCCATTATAGAATACAATGCTCTGTTTGGTATGTACCTCTCAAGACATCTGCAACAACTGGAAAGGCCGCAGAAGTACCTCACTAAAAAAATCACAGGCCTACATCAGATGCCCTATGCTGACCGTCTAAAAAGACTCCACCTATACTCTGTCACATATTGTCTACTCAGAGGCGATCTCTGCTTAACATACAAGGCCATGTCAAACCCAGAGCTGTTAGACATGCTACACTTAAAGAAATCCCAATCCCTCAGAGACACATGCTCCAGGGATCTAAATCTTGTCATCACAATGAACAAAACATGCTGGAGGGTTAGGTTCCTGACCCAGAAACTCCCCAGACTCTGGAATAGACTGCCCATACATGTCAAGCAGAGCACCTCTTTGGCCCTCTTCAAATGAAACCTTGATGATTGGATGGGAGATAGGAAATTCACCCCAGGGATCAAGTCAGTTGCCCTGCTAGACAGGGGTCCAGGGAAGTAAATACTGTGGGAAGAAATAGCCAGAGAAATTATTATGGCTAGGTTTGTATAGGCTCTAGGGCCAAAAGTCTAGTACCAACCTATGAACCAATTAACCTATGTCACCAGAGGCAGTGACAGGGGTCTTGTGGCAAGGAATACTCTGTCTCAATGACACAATGTCCTCTGGTGATGGGAAAGGGGTGGCACTACATCACTGCGATCTACAGCCATTCTTCTGGTTTGATGTGGCAGGACTGGACGTCTCCATAACAAGAATATTGTGCTGCAGAGGATGGGAACAGGATCTGTAGGGAGTCTGCCAGTAGATATATCCATCCACAATTTGTAGAACATACAGGACGTATAGGGATGGGCCAGCCTCATAGTGGATGCCTTTTCACAGCTGCAAGGTACAGGTAACCATAGTATACATTAGTATGTGTAACAACGCTGTGTACCAAGACAACGGTTCAAATGTTCAACACATATGAGAAATATGCCTTACCACAGTACTGTAAGACACTGTGTACCTCCTCAGGGCTATGCCTTTTGTATATGCTGTTCCTCTGCAAGACATAAACTCAGTTCAAACTGCTGTATTGATGGTGGTGGGCATTATTCCTCTGTTAGTATACATTCTGGCATTTAAAGTGGCAGTGTGTCCACTTCAGATGCAACGACATAGCAGTTTGCAAGGTAAATATACATACGATAGAAGGTAACATCTATAAAATACAAATTCCGGTACTTAAATATGCTTCTCTTCAGCTTATCCTCTATTCTTCTCCTCCTATTGTGCCATCTGTCATCCTACCATGACTCAGTAATATATAACAGTATCTGTCCAGCTCTGTCCCAACCACCTATCTATACCTACTCTTTACACTCTTCACATGTTGAACCAAACCTATTTAATATTGCCCCTCACCTTTATTCCAAATAGGCAAATTAATTGCACTTCAGCTCAAAGCAAAACAAAATTAAGTGCAAGAATCCTCTCCAAAAAAACAAGTTTGCATAATTCCCCAGTATACTAAAAACCTTCTAGGACGAGATATACATCCTAATCCTGGCCCTGCCTATTGCAATGAACACAAAGATAATTCTGTCCTACATACTTCTGTAACCCAGCAACAGCCAATGCCCAAACCTAGTGATATAATTTTTGCTGCAATAAATGTTCTAAGTATAAGAAACAAAACTGCTGAACTACATGCCTTGATTACAGAAGATAAGCCTGATGTTCTCACTGTAACTAAAACTTGGCTTAAACCCAGCATAAACAACTCCAAAGTTGTACCTCCTGGCTATACTATGATCATGCATACTTCCTGCAGCTACACCTGGGGGATCATGCATACTCCCTGCAGCTACACCTGGGGGATCATGCATACTCCCTGCAGCTACACCTGGGGATCATGCATACTCTCTGCAGCCACACCTGGGAGATCATGAATACTGCCTGCAGCCACACCTGGGGGATCATGCATACTGCCTGCAGCCACACCTGGGGGATCGTGCATACTGCCTGCAGCCACACCTGGGAGATCATGAATACTGCCTGCAGCCACACCTGGGGGATCATGCATACTGCCTGTAGCCACACCTGGGGGATCGTGCATACTGCCTGCAGCCACACCTGGGGGATCATGCATACTGCCTGCAGCCACAACTGGGGGATCATGCATACTGTCTGCAGCCATGACTAGGGGCTCAGGCATAGTGCCTGCAGCCACACCTGGAGGATCATGCATACTGCCTGCAGCCACACCTGGGGCATCATGCATACTGCCTGCAGCCACACCTGGTGGCTCATGCATAGTGCTTGCAGCCACACCTGGTTGCTCAAGCACAGTGCCTGAGCCACACCTGGGGGCTCATGCATACTGCTTGCAGCTGCACCTGGGGGATCATGCATGCTGTCTGCAGCCACACCTGGGGGCTCATGCATACTGCTTGCAGCCACACCTGGTTGCTCAAGCATAGTGCCTGAGCCACACCTGGGGGCTCATGCATACTGCCTGCAGCCACACCTGGGGCGTCATGCATACTGCCTGCAGCCACACCTCGTGGCTCATGCATACTGCTTGCAGCCACACCTGGTTGCTCAAGTGTAGTGCCTGAGCCACACCTGGGGGATCATGCATATTGCCGGCAGTACACCTGGGGGCTCATGCGTACTGCCTGCAGCCATGCCTAGGGGCTCATGTATACTGCCTGCAATACACCTGGGAGATCATGCATACTGCTTGCAGCCACACCTGGAGGATCATGCATAATGGCTGCAGCCATACCTGGGGGACCATACATACTGCATGCAGCCACACCTGGTGGCTCATGCATACTGCCTCCAGCCACACCTGGTGGCTCATGCATGCTGCTTGTAGCCACACTTGGAGGCACATGCATACTGCCTTCAGCCACACCTGAGGGATCATGCATACTGCTTGCAGCCACACCCGGAGACTCATACATACTCTCTGCAGCCACACCTGGGGGATCATGCATACTGCCTGCAGCCACACTTGGTGGCTCATGCATACTGCCTGCAGCCACACCTGGGGGATCATACATCCTGCCTGCAGCCACACTTGGTGGCTCATGCATAATGCCTGCAGCCACACCTGGAGGCTCATGCATACTGCCAACAGCCACACCTGGTGGCTCATGCATACTGCCTGCAGCCACACCTGGAGACTCATGCATACTGCCACCAGCCACACCTGGTGGCTCATGCATACTGCCTGCAGCCACACCTGGAGGCTCATGCATACTGCCAACAGCCACACCTGGTGGGTCATGTATACTGCCTGCAGCCACATCTGGAGGATCATGCATACTGTCTGCAGTCACACCTGGTGGTGCATGCATACTGCCTGCAGCCACACCTGGTGGCTTATGCATACTGCCTGCAGCCACACCTGGTGGTTCATGCATACTGCCTGCAACCACACCTTGTGGTTCAACCTTGTGGTTCATGCATGGTGCTTACACATGTACACACTTCATGCTTTGAAGTAGATCAAGGCTGCACTACTCACATTTTAGAAATGACACCTTCAGCATGAATCACACACAACTTTTTGTTTTACATGACACTTATGACAATAGCGTCCTGCTGAAAGTGCCTCCTAGTGTGCTATGACAGCAGAATCATGTTCTTTTTCCTACATACCTATTTCTGGGAATGGCTGCAGGAAACCTCGGTGAGCCCATTTAGGAACACAGATGCCTGGTTCAACCTAGCTAAGTTGTAAACTCAGGCTATTTGCATCCCTGGGACCAGTGAGCAGTGCTGGCACTGGAATTATAACCTGTGGGCCCCTCATCATGATTATGTTATTGGGAAGTGAACTTCAATACTTCATGTGGTACATTAAGCTTTGGCACTGCTGCTGTTAGTTTATCCTATTTATTTCTGCCAGTCAGAGCAATATTCCTAATAATGGTTGTTTCCTTTGATAAGAAACTATGCCAAACAGGAGGGATTGTATCCATGCTGTGCCCGTTGCCTGTTGTCATGACTCTGCTGCATATTGCAGGGTATCACATTGCTGTTCAGTTGTAAGGCTGTGAGCACCATGTAAGATTTCCACTACATTGCACATACATCTGAGGCTGTAGCTTCTGCTGTATTGCACATGACCTGAGAGTAATGTTTTGCATTACTGTCTGTATTTCTTCTACATTCTGTACAGGTAAAGTGAGAAGCCAACTATGTTCAGAAGGCAGAGGAGACTTTTGACACTGGGAGTTTGGTTTGCCTTTTATACATTACCTACTGATTTGTACTATATTCACTGTATGATCTGCAGGGCATCTTCACTTATGATAACCTTCCCATTTGTTTCCTTGCTACAGGTCATGATAACAGCAATGCAATACAGTATCAGTCACCACCTAGCCTTGCCTCACCTGTGGCTGTAGCTGTTGTAGGCAAGGGCTTGGGGCTGCCTCACTGAAGAGGGTTCTGTCCTCCCCCAGTTAGGCAGCTCAGCTCAATCACCCACAGTAGCCAAGCTCTCAGTGCAGCAGATGTTGAAGGAGTGGATTGACAGTGTAATGGCCTATTATGTAGTGAATATTATGTCCCTTCTAAAGCAAACTGCAGATTTGCTTGATGAGTAGACCCCTGCCATCAGTCTGTCAGAGGAGGAGGTGAGCCCTGCCACTGGCCTCCCTGACCCCGCTCAGCTATCTGATGAATCCCACTAATATCCTACTGGGTTTGTCAGTAATGTAAACATTTTTCATACTCAAACCTAACCCCATCTAGGTGTACCCCCATCCTACAGAGCCACAGCTCACCCCTTTTGTGTTGGCTACTCCGTCTCATCAGATTTTGTCCACCTTTGTTCATCTCTGTCCAGCCCATATCTCCTTCACCTGGTGAGTATACATCCTCCCCTGTCTTTTTCTGTTTTGTGGGTTTGTTTTGGGGGGGGTCCCTACCTCACCTTGCCTAAATTTTGTCTACATTTCCCTCTCATCCCTCCCATCATCCCGTCTCTCTCTCTCTCTTTATATATATATATATATATATATATATATATATATATATATATATATATATAAGAAATGGTTAGGACACAAGTGAACTGTTATATGCGCTGAATGAAGGGCTGTTTGTGTAATCTCTGTTGCTGGACACTTCTGGTTGATCAACAATGGTAAGTGGTGGGACTGAAATTTGTATGTGAGTGTGTGTGTTTCAGGATCAGGGTAAGGGTTTGGTAAGGGGACAGACTTAGTGTATGTGCAACTGTGAGGAAATTTGTTTCCTTTTTTGATGTGCTGTGTGCCATTGAGTATTGTTGTCAGTGTAATGAATGGTCAATAAGTTGTCGTCAATGCTTTTTGTGTCGATCATTTCACATTGTGTCGATCATTATATAATCATAGATACACATGTGCACATACATATGTATAATGTATATGTAAGTGTGTGTATATGTACATACATATATGTTATTATAAACACACACACAATCACACACACACACATATATAATATATATATATACATATATATATATATATATATATATATATATATATATATATATATATATATATATATATATATCAATCATACCTCTCAGCCGTACCGAATCTCTCAGTTTTACTGGTTTTGAGGTTCAAATAATGGGGTGCCACAATTCCAGACTGGCACCCCTTAATTTCTGAATTTCCAGGCTTTTTTTTTTCGGCTTTTTTTTTTCAGACTGATGTCATTGCACAGAGGTGTGCACAGTCACATTAGCTTCGTGATCAGCCTGCCAGCCTGTCGGAATTTGGTTAAGGCTTGAGTGGTGTGACTGACTGTTTGTTTATGTTTATAATTGCTGGCAACATGTAACTTGCACTCGAGTCATGTCTCTCACTGCAGGAGCTAATCTTCCAGTTTACTTCAGAGACATCTACATTCGTATTGTGTTGAACTGAACCAGTGTGTTAATGTGCGATACACCTTTTGCAATTATACTGTGGAATTTTTTTAACTGGAAGCTATGAACCTTTTTAAGATGATTAATATATAATGAAAATGTTAAAATGGGCAAGTTTAACCTAACTAATGCCGATATTATCAAATCATCTGTCAAACTTTCTACTATGCAAATGTCAACAGAATGGCATATAAACCTGTGTCAAGGTAAATGTGGCAACCAGCAAACCTTAACGTGCTTTGTCCATAGAACCAAAAAAACTTCAAAGTATATCACATTAAGTTCCACTTTTACCTAATTAACCCAAACCTGTAAAGGTTACAGGCAATTGTCCCATGGACTCCCACCACAACTTCCTACCACTACTGCATGACATCAGTTGACTCCTTATGAAAGTCCCACCTTTCGCTCTAATCGACTGGCTAGGTCAATTTTTCACTTAACCAACAGTTATGCGCACCTAAAGATGCCGGGATTACTCTTGAAGCGGTGGTGGGATTAAATTATGCTAAAGTTGTTTTATTTTTTAAGGGCTGTAGGAGGAGTTCGATTAAGGTTGTCAGGTACAGTTAACGGTTTGAATATTATGGGGAAAGGAGTCTTTTATTATGCTTTGCAATGAGGTAGGATGCCTGTGGTGTCTACATCAGCTGGTAAGTATGAAGCACTTTATTTTACTACTTTTATTGGTAATTTGTGATGTTGTTTTATAGCTTTTATCCAGTGTTGACGTTTGTTTTCTCTGCCTTCAGAGTGCACATGCTATAAGGCGACCGATTCACAGATAAGCTTAAAAGGCAAGGTTTAGAATTAGCAGCTGCAAGTACAGTGGATACTAGGAGTGTGTCTTTTCATTAGTGTTTTGTATTATTTGTTGAAGATGGCAAAGTGCCATTATTGGTAATAGTGACTGCACAGTTTAGTCACTAAAATTGCACGTATACCACCTTTCGATCTCTTTGCTTATACTTGTCCTGCTTCTCCTGCTTGTTTCCTTATAATCGTCAAACTCGGTTATCGGGAATATTCCATATCACTGGATCAGTATTGCAACCATAGCTCTTACTCACTCACAGCAAGAAATCTGGGCAAAGCCAAAAATAATGGAGGGACAAAGACCCAAAAATAGGGACAGATTTTAAATATTGCTCCTGTAAACTACTTAGTTGGTAGAATATGAGGTTTTGCATTACATATTTTCTGAGGGATATGAAGTCTGCAATTCAAATGTCTGCCATAATTTATTATTATTTAGTGACATCATTCTTCATGTTGTTATCCCACAATTCCATTGGAGTGGGTGGGGTTACATAATTATGTATGCAAATTTCAAAGTACAGATTTGTACATATTTTTCATGGGCCTTTGCCCAGATTTTTGATGTTTCCAAGTTGAGAGGTATGATATATATATATATATATATATATATATATATATATATATATATATATATATATATATATATATATATATATATCATACATATGTTTGTGTACGTGTGAGTCTCTGTAGCAGTTTATGTCACAGGTTCATTATTTTGACAGGTCTTTGAGGTTTCTCTGCTCATCAAATTCACATTGTATCACGTTATCCTATAGACAACTCACATTTATTTTTTTTTGTTTGTTTTTTCTTTACAAGTACGCCTACGCCTGATCATATCTGCACTGTTTCTCTGAATGGAGAGACTGCATACACATTCTGTTGTTACATGAAACCTGGGACATACTGTGCCTTGATGCCTTCTTGATTTGCATATACATATCTGGTTGTATTTTACTTAGCAATACTCTGTGTACATGTCCAAACTCATAAATGATCCTACAAGCATTTAAGCATTAATCCCTCCAAAGCCCCTTGCAATGACTGCTCTGCTATTGATGATGCTTCAGTAAGTTAATAATGATTTAAAAAGGTGATTTATCTACCTCATCTTTTTTTTCTTGTTTTTAGGTTTATATTTTCAGATTAGTCAACTTCAGCTTTACTACAAAGACTTGAATTATTTGCTTCATTAAAGAATAAATAAATATATAATTAAATATATCTGAGGCTTTCAAAGCGAGATCTAGAGCAATATAGGTTAGCAGCGTGAACATCTTTGGCATATACCAATGGGCTACATCATGCCACTAACATTTCCTGTTGGGACAGTGATTTGACTGGCTTGCTGCAATATTGAAATGACTTCACTGAAAGAAGGAAAAAAGTGAAATTATACAAAAGTAGAACTGACAAGAAATCCAGGTTTTGTTCCTTCTTTAGCAAAGAAGATTTACTATACCAAACCTGGTACAGCAAGACATCTCAATTACTGCCTTGAATTAAGAGATTTCTTCATGTAACCCAACAGTTTTGCCCTCTTCTCTAATCTTTGTGCTTATTTTTGTCTACATTACTAGTGTTCCTCAGCAGACTCCAATGAAATTGGATTTCTATATGATGTATGTGCAGACTGATAGCAAACCTTATGCTAATCAGGGCTGGGTTTTAGTGTTCGTAGGCCCTAGGCAGTTTCACTTTGAGCTGTGCAAAAACAGGAATAAATGCCCTCTGAATTCCGCCCACTGACATGATGTTATTATTACTTGTGTTTCTTCCCAAACTTATCAGGATCACTTGCTTCCACCACCATATTTACATCTTTTTCCTCGCTCGACGAATCAGGATAATTAGTCTGTCATGTGACCAATTAAGTGGGAAGTGACCATGTTCACTGAAAACAAGGCAAATAATCACAACTATTATATTGTTAAACCACATGACTGATGAATTCAGTTAAGTAACTATCATTTTTACACTTCTAATCTATATAACAGTGTGTGCTATTCATTTGCCTTTCACAGTGGCGCACAGAATATAAATTCATCGTTTCTGTGGACATGAATGAGTCAGCACTGGACAAGTGGAAATCCTGGCACTGGACAGGCAAATCACTTCAGTCAACTCAGCATCAGGGGTACAACTGAACTAGGACTTTATTTTTTGAGATTATTCAACAGAAGGACGACATGTCCTGTGTCAACGTTTGTGGTGGTTTTTCGTTAGTCGCTATTGCTTGAACTTGAAGAAAGTGAGGTATACTTCAGTATTTGTGCAATCCCAGGTAAAAATCTGCTGCAGTAAATTGATAAATGAACAGTAAGTAACTGGCAGTAAATTGTGTGCACCACATGTATAACCTACAATCATTTAAACATCTTTTATTAATGCTATTTAAGAAACTACGTCCTATTTTTTTTTTAATAAACTTTTGCTTTTTTTTAGTTTTTGTTTACCATTTTAAGGGTAAAATTCTAAAAAAAATTTCAGTTAAGGGTTTATTGTAGTAATTATTCCTACTTTATAATTTTTAATTTCTTTATGTAAAACTAATTATTTACTTCTTCACTATTTGAAAATTGAAAAATAAGGTTAATTCTTTTATGAATCTTAGTTTGATTCAAAATTTGATACCATCAATTGGACTGAATCCATATTTTCTTTTAATTTTTTTTTTTTGCTGAAAAAGGTAATATAATCTTTTTTATTAAAGGTTAACCTCTTTTAAAATGTCTGATGGATATAAGCAAAAGCATGATTCTGGTTTTGAAAAAAAGGAAAAAGAAAGAAAAATTGAAAAGTACTTGAGTAAAATTAAAGGTTCATTGCTTAAATATATACATGTTCCACAGAAGCCGAGCAGTACAGCTACACTTTGTCAATCAGAAGATTTCAGTTGTGACAATCATAGGTCTGTAGATCAAAAAACAAAAGAAGATTGAGTTAATGAGAAATTAGAAACAAAACCAGACAGATTCTACGCTGTCAACATTTGATGTAACTGTAAATCAAGGTAAATTACAACCTACAAGTGATTTGTTTTTATCTCTCTCTCCTTTGCATGTTCCAGCTTGTGATCCAGCCCATCCTGCTCTACCCTACTGAATTTCTCCCTACTGGAAGGCCACAATAAAGAAACCTCAACCAAGGACATTCTTAAAACAATTTAAACTCCCTTCTACTCCCAGCAAGGAACTTGTCTTGAAAGTATGTGTTATTCCTAACCTTGTAAAACTTTCAGGTAGTAGATACCTACTAGTAGGTCACAGTGTGCTTCCCTGCCAGGTTAGCCTGCAGCCAAAACTCCCCCTATCCACCCCTTTTGTTGTCTTTTGGCCAACCCTCCCCTTCCTATCTATTTCTACACTTTTACTGTCTCACAATAAGCTGCCTCCCCCTTACTGGATATTAAGACTGTGTTGCTTCTAACTAACTGCCCACTAGGTGGCACTCCTCTACCTTCCTACTGTCCCTGCTTCTCCTGCCACTCTCCTCCTCATCTCACCTACTTAGTTCCATTGCTCCTCTTCTGCTGCCCTCTCCCCTACTATCTCTCACTGGACTACCTTTCCACAGTTTTGTCTTCCACTCAGCAAACACCCATCTCAATCCCTTCTCACAACCTACTATCTTCTCCTACTGTCATTCTTCCATATCCATACCCACAACTGTACTTCTCTGACAATCTCTCAACCTACTACACATCTCAGCAAACTTACCTTCTGCTCTCTCTCTCTCTCTACTGGTTGGTTTTCCACTCTTTCTCCTTCTCTGGGCTCTTCCCGCTCCGTTCGCCCTATGGGCTCACTCTGCTCCCCTACTCTACCCCCAATTCCCACCCACCCCCAGTGACCCTAGACTTATACCTGCATAGCCACTCCCCCAATATTCTCACCTCCAATCACATTTCCAGCCTCGTTCACACCTACTAACTCTCTACTCCTTTATTACAGCCACACCCATCCCCTACCATCCTAATTACAACTAAATTCCAACTTGCTAAGCTCAACAAACTTAATATGCCTTTCACTCTTAAACTACCTTACTCACTGCTACTCCTTAACATCCTTCTTTTCTACTACACCCTCACTTCCTACGAGTATCTCACTCTTAACAGATCTCCTAATTTATCTAAACACACTACCGCTGCCCTACCTCAATCTGAACAAACCTATATTAACCTCCTGTCTACCTGTCCTTTCCTTACCCCTCACTATCACAGAATACTCCATAACAGGTATCTCACAACAAAAAAGTTCTACCTAATTATACCCTTTAAAAACTCAAAAGCATGTCCACTCCCACAAACACTCCTACTGTTACACGGGGACATTCACCCCAACCCTGGCCCTGATAATCCCCTCGACCACTCCCTCACTAACCAAACTACTAACCTCTTAAGTACACCTTTCTCTTCTAACTCACATACAATAGCACACCTAAACATTCGTAACATTAACAACAAAATCACACAACTGCATGCTTTAATTGACCTCTCGCATTTGATATCCTCTGTCTTACTGAAACCTGGCTTAAACCAGGTACCAAAGACAATGAAATTACCCCACCTGGATATAGCATTTTAAGGCAGGATCATCTAAACAAAAAGGGTGGAGGAGTTGCCTTACTCTATAAATCTGAACTGCAGGTGTCCTCAATCGACTCCCTGCCTCCCTTCCCTGCAAATGCTGAAATACTCTGCAGCAAATTCCAAATAAATAAAAGCAAAGCCATCTATATAATATGTTCCTATATCCCCCCTGGCAACAACTTAAATACACTTGAAAACATTCTTAGCTGGCTCTCCTGTAACTTTCCTCAGGAAACCATAATACTAGGAGACTTTAATATTGATTGGAACTCCTGCATAACACCAAAACCCACCTATCACCTCAACCTCTTCAATTTTCAACAAACCATAAACTCCCCAACTAGAATTAACAAAACTACCAATAAACAAGCCATCCTGGACTGGATATTAGTCAACAATAATCACCTCTTATATAAAACTGGAACACTCCCAGACAAAATCAGCGACCATCTCCTCAACTACATCACTAAACAAAAAAATAACAATCTCAAACAGGCTAGCTATCGTACTATACGTAACAAAAAAAAAAACTTTAACCTTCCTTCTTTCCGTAATGAACTCAAAGAGTACAACTGGTCAGCTCTAAAACACCGCCCAATAGATGAAGCTGTTACCCTATTCAACAACACATTTCTCCATATCCTTGACCATCACGCCCCCTCTCGCTTAATTAGAATAGGATCTAAAGAAGCCCCTTGGCTTTCTAAAGAAACCAAGCAAACCATGCTATTAAGGAACAAACTATGGTCAAAATGGAGAACTACAAAAAACCCAACTGACCATCAAAACATCAAACACCTTAGAAATACGACAAAAAAACTCACCTATCTTGATAAAAAAAATGATTACCTTCAATATCAGCAAAATCAAAATCTTAGCCCTAAAAAATTCTGGTCAGGAATCAACAAACTGCTCCATCCAGGGAATACCAAAACACCTACTCCAACTAACCTAGCTCAGACCCCTCCCAACATAATTGCCAATACATTCAACAACTTCTTCTCTGAAACAGTCACCTCACTAGCAAACACCATGGCTCCCCCCACTTCCCTTCAAAAGACCTCTCCTCAAATAAATACCCCCACACTAAAATGTAATACAGTCTCCACTACCTATATACGAAAATTACTATCAAAACTTAAACCATGCACTCCATCAGCCGACCAACTACCAGCCGAATATCTACAACTAGCAGCAGCAGAACTAGCATACCCAGTCTCCATCTTAATTAACAGAACAATAACTGAATCTACTATTCCTTCCCTCTGAAAGGTCTCCCACATCATTCCTCTGCATAAAGGAGGAAACACTAATGAGCTTACGAATTTCCGTCCCATAGCCCTTCTATCACCTCTATCTAAAATTATGGAACGTTGTATACACCAACAACTTTTAAATCATCTCTTACATAATAGCCTACTAGCAGACTCCCAACACGGCTTTAGACCTTTCCATAGCACTTCTACTGCTCTTCTCTCCTTCACAGACAATATCAACAAAAATCGCAATAACAACCTTTTCTCCTCTGCTTTATTTCTCGACCTCTCTAAAGCCTTTGATATGGTGAACCATCAACTTCTGCTAGACACTTTGAAATCTCTCTTACTTGACTCTATGGCATTGCACTGGTTTGACTCTTACCTGAAGGATAGAAAACAAGTTGTGCTTTCGGCCAGCCATCTATCCTCTCAGCTCCCAGTCACTATCGGTGTCCCTCAAGGATCCATCCTAGGTCCCCTTCTTTTCTCCATATTTATCAATAACCTATCTATTTCACTCCCAACATCCACATGTATTCAGTATGCAGATGATTCAACTCTCATCTGCTCTGCTGGATCTCCAGCTGAACTCCATTCTTCCACCCAAAAAGTCTTTACAGCAGCAGAAAAATGGTTCCAACATATCTGTCTCCTCCTCAATCCCAAAAAAAACAAATTATTACTTTTCTCACCTACCCTTAAGTCTGCCCCCTTCTCCTTCTCTATTGTGTCTGACAATGGCACTATCATTACACCTGATTATTCCACTAAACTGCTTGGCTTTACAATAGATAATCAACTGAAATTTGATTGCCACATCGACCTAACCATCAAAGCTGTTAATAAAAAGATAGGTGCCCTCTGTAGACTTAAGCCCTTTCTTACACCAACTAGCAATAAACAAGCCTCTAGCCTCTAGCCCAAACTCATCTGATCTCTACATTATTGTATGCCTCCCCATCCTTTATCAACCTTTCAAAATCAAACCTTCAGAAACTTGCCATAACCTACCATAACATTGCCAGATTTGCACAGGTTCCCCATTTCGTACCCATCATTGTGTTAATCTCAAAAAACTCGGCTGGCTTGAACTTCAAAATCTGATTCTCCTCCACCAGTTAGTTATCACCTATAAAATTCTCCATTACCCTAATAATACACCAATACTTAATAACCTTGTCACCCCTTACAAGAATCTTACTTCCCTCCATTCAGCAAACAAACTGCTAGTCACTACTCTCAAATCACACAATAAAGCTGGCGACTCCTTGTTTACAAATGTTGTTGGCTCTTACTGGAATAAACTTCCCATAGAACTGACCTCCCTAGGCTCATCAAAACTTTTCAAGAAACAACTAAGGTACCATTTCAAATCCAACTGGCTATGCCCTTGCTCTAATCCTGACTGACTTTAGTACTCAACTCTCTTTACAGCTCTCTGCATTACTTTCTCTACTTGTCTCTACTACTTGTATCACTCCTCCTCTGTAGCTCACCTTATATCCACTTAAATTTTACTTTTCCTATAACATCTCTTCTCTTTACTCAATACACCTCTGGATCCTGTCATCTACCCTCTCACTTAAACCTACACTTTGCTCCCTGCTGTGCAATTCTATTTCTTAGAACTGGTGTCCTGGCACAAATGTATTATCATAACTGTTAATACTATATAGTATAAACCTTTGTATGTGCTACCTCTTTCTTTCTTTTCAAAATTACTACTCCTGCTTTTCCTAATAATATGGGATTAGGAATTCTACACGGTATTTAGTATTTTAAGTATTATACATTTCTGTAAAAATGATGTAATTTAAGAACTGTACATTTCTGTAAAAAATGCTTCTGTATTGTTAATATCCTACATTCAATTAGTTCTTTGATCCTTATAAGTTGTATCTTACAGTAATGTATTTTATGTAATGTACCAGTATATAGTGGAGCTTTTCTCCTCGGGCCTCTGCTGAAAATGGACATGTATCCAGCCAGACTAGCCCGGTCAACAAATGTAAAATAAAATAAAATAAAATAAATAAATCTAAAAAACAAGAAACATCCGTTATTGTTTCACCATCAGGCTTCAGTACTGATCCAGCTAAATGAGAAATAAATGCAGATCTCATTCATTACTTACGCAAAATATGCCATCTCAAAATTTGGAATCCAATTTGAAATCAACTTCTAAACAGTTTGACAAAAAAGTAAGACATGCAAAAAAGATTTTTTTACAGGAAAACGAGTAATGGTGAGGTATTTAAAAGAGACTGGCTAATATTCTCAGAATCCACAGCCAAAGTGTACTGTTATGTGTGCATGTTATTTAGAAGTGGGTTTAATGAGTTATCTCATCAGTTTCAAACTGGATTTGACAACTGGAAAAATGCACATGCAAGGATCATGTCGTATGAAAAATCAAAATAACATCTCACTGCAATATCTACAATGCTACAATGCCAAAAGTGTTTACGAACTGATAGAGAATTGCAAATAGAAAAGCAAAAATTAAGTAATTACTGGATTGAGGTTTTAAGAAGGGTAGTTGTGGTGGTTAAATTCCTGGCAGAAAGAGGTTTGGGTTTTTGTGGTGATAACAAACTACATAACAATCCTAACAATAGCAACTTCCTTGGGTGCATTGATCTTTTGTCAAAGTTTGATCCTTTTCTCAAAGAACACATAAAAAGTTATGGAAATACAAGCAGCAGAAATATTTTGTACATATCTTCAACCACATATGAAGAATTTATACATTTCTTAAGATTGAAAGTGCTGACACAGATAAAATCTGAAATTAATAAAGCAAAATATTTTAGATTGAGTATAGATTCATCCCCAGATATGTCAGACAGATCAATTGTCAATTATTCATTATGTACCAAAAGATGGTGAAGTACATGAGCGCTTCATAATGTTTGCTCCCATTGAAAAACATTCATACATTTGACAAACATGGAATAAACATAGCAAATTGCAGATCTCAGTCGTATGACAATGCCAGTAATATGCGCGGGATATATTCTGGACTCCAAGCCAGAATCAAAGAAGTCAACAAACTGGCAGTATTCCATGTGCTGCTCACAGCCTAAATTTAGTAGGGATCACAACTACAGAAAGCTGTTTGTCCTCCATTAATTTTTTCAGCTTTTTGCAGTCACTCTACGCATTCTTTGCAGCCTCACCACAAAGACGGTCGAAACGAAATATGATGGAAAATGCAGTTTTGATCAAAAATCTATCACATGTAAGATGGTCATCCTGATATGATGCTGTCAGATCACTGAAGATAAATTATAATCATATCTATGGAACACTGCTTGATATCTCAGAATGTAAAAAAAAAGCAACAGTGGTTCATGAAGCAAAAGCTTTGATAAACAAGCTAAATAGCTTAGAAATAGCATTGATGACAGTCATTTGGGAAGATATTCTGAAATATAGTGATTGGACATATATAAAGCATTTCAGAAACCTGGGATCATACCTCCCAACTGTACCGAATTACTCGTTTTTTTACCAAGTTTTGGGGTCCAAATAATGGGGTGCCAAGATTCCCAAGTGGTATCCCTAATTTCCTAGAGCTTATTTTAAATCTTACTTCCTGTTTTTTTTTTTAGCTGACGTCATCACATGCGTGATGATGTCAGCTCCATGAAATGGCCTGCCAGCTTGTCTGTATTGAGCTGAAGCTCAACGTGCATACATTTCTGGCTGCAGCTGCTCAAAGGTTCGATAGCAGAAATACAGAAGAAGCCATTTTCATTTGAATATGCTGCAGGGCCGTTAAGGTTCTTTAGTGGGAATAAGCAGTTTTAATTTTGAATATGCCGCAAGGCCATTTTCATGAATATGCTGCTGGAAGAAGTCTAAGCCATTTTCATTTTGAATATGCTGCTGGAAGAAGCCATTTTCACTATGGAAGAGATGCAAGGCTGGAGCTCTAAGCTACGGAAGAATGAGCTGCCATTTCCCATGAGACAAGGTAAGAAGAGCAGTGTGTGTGTGTGTGTGTGTGTGTGTGTGTGTGTGTGTGTGTGTGTGTGTGTGTGTGTGTGTGTCTGTCTGTGTGTGTCTGTGTGTAAAATCCCCCTGGTGGCTAGAGGAGGTGCTCAGGCTCAAACCTTTTACCTTGGGTACAGGTAACAAGAGCCTAAAGTCCCTACCCACAATCCTTCTGAAAACTTTACAGATTTATGCCTCATATTTTTCTTCTGTTCCTCATAAAATCTGTGGTTTTCTGGATTTCAGTGAAGGATTGAATTCACCAAATAATGACAAGCATTTGAATTTCGAACTTCATATATTTCAGAAAATAAATGGTAACACAAAACCTTTTAGTCTATATTTTGGGGGTTGTATTCCCCCATTATTGGCTTTATCCATTTTGTTGTGCTAAGAGGTTGAGAGCTGTGGTGAGAACTGAATTCACTGAATATGTTTGGAGGCTGTATTCCCCCATTATTGGCTATGTCTGGGTGTTTTATGCTAAGAGGTTGAGCGCTATGGTGAGAAGTGAGAACTGAATTCTGTATTCCCCCATTATTGGCTTTGTCCAGTTTTTTTGTGCTAAGAGGTTGAAAGCTATAGTGGGAAGTGAGAACTGAATTCACTAAATGATAGCCATTTAAGTTTCAGTCTTTCTATTGTTCAGGAAACTGCTGATTTTGCATAGTGGTACATTTCACTGACTGTAGTGCACAGGGTCCTAGGTTCAAGTCTTGGCAGTGAAATGCATGGCGGTAACACAACATTTTATTCTAGCAACTTTCCAAAATTATACAAGCAATGTTTAAAATGTGTCCCTGTTTTTTAGGCTTTTGTCCCCCCTCCCTCCAATAAAATTTGGCTTTTTCTAGATTTCTTGTTCTGCAAAGTTGAGAGATACAGTTGAGTGTTGAATGGATTTTACAATTTTACAAAGAGCTGAAAGCTTCAAGGGAAGAGAAATTTAGTGTTGCTCATGCTGAGTATGCTTGCATTGTTAATAGCATAACAGGTTAAATACTTGCTTTTGATGCAGAAGGCTGTGGGTTCTATTCCCACAGTATGCAGATGCATTGCTGATACTGAACTGTATTGTTGTACTTTTTAAAGGGGTGGGTGTAACAAGTCAAGCGTATAGCTACAGATATAACAGAAGTGAGAAAATGTCATGCACAAGGGCATTTGTGCCTCAGTGGAAAGAGCAAAAAATATAATTAACCCAAATTCAGTAACAGAAAATCATAATTATTATGTTGTGTGCTGCAGTACAACAGAAGTATTTTTAAACAAGTGCAGTACATTTTCCAGCATTCAAGATGAAACATATATTTTTCCACTACAGACAGTGGAGAAGCAAGAGTGGCCAGTTAACAGCAGCTGGATTACAATGATAGTTTTGATGTTTCAGGATGAATGTAGGAGAGGGTCTGTCAGTACTTTGTGTAAAAATTGGAAGCCTTAAAACATGCAGTTCACCTAGTTTATTTTATTGTGCATTTACAGCTATTGAGTTGGTCTGATAACACAAATCAGAGTAAGTAAAGCAAAAAAATGAAACTGAAAATAAGTTTGAGAAGCTATGCAAGATGCCCATGGCTTACACTAGTGTCATTATATATATATATATATATATATATATATATATATATATATATATATAAGTATGTGTGGAAGTAGACTTTTATGATGGAAATGTTCTGTATTGGGCAGTTTTGTCATTTTTGGTTCATACATTTTGTTTCATTGCCTACTGGAAAAATGTTCAAACAATAAATTTAAAATGGGCTCTAAGTCTAACAAGTGTGCTGTATTATACAAGGAATATAATTTAATAAAGTCAGGAAGGTGTATCGAAAAACTCATGTATTCTTCTTGTTTTGTGTGCAAGGGGCCTATGACTTAAAAACAGCCCAATGGTAATCTTTATCCACCATTGGCCAGATGCATTTTCTTTGGATGTGATGTGAGTTTCAATGCTGTTTCAATGAATGTGAGTTTCAAGGGCAGAGAAGTTTTAATGCGAAGTCTATTTTTATTGTGAGACAGTATTGCTTGCTTTGTTCAGCAGATGTCTATTAGTGTTTGTGCATTGTGCTGTAAAATGTAAAAATAAAATCCAAATAATCATTGTAAAAGTAAAGCAGTATGTACACATTAGTGTTTATGGTAAATGGGGCAAAATAGCCAGGTAATGGGACATTGGAATGGCTGCAGGGGGACTCTGGTGCCATATTTTGGTTGTCTGTTCTTCAGTTTGCATTTGAAAGCTGGTATTCCACAATCCCATTAGAGTGGGTGGGGTTACATAATTATGTATGCAAATTGTATGTTAATCAGCGTGCAGATTTGTACCTATTTTTCATGGGCCTTGTCCAGATTTTTGATGTTTCCAGGTTGAGAAGTATGCCCGGGACTGAGTTGTGCACAATTGCGAAATCATATGCTGGACTTCTGGATTATTTAGCTGAGGTTCGAGTCAAGGATAAATTTGATGACTTTGAAAAAATGGCTAAAGACCTTTTTCAAAACTCTGATTACAAACAATGCAAAGACCGATATTGGAAAAGAAAGATACCATTTGAAGAAATGCCAGAGGAATTGGTACAAGAATTGACTGCAAAAGATGCATTTCGAATTAACATTTTCTTATCATATTCTAGATGTACTAGTTACAGAAATAGCAAAACAGTGTTCAGCATACAGAATGTTGCATGATACTTTTGGTTTCCTTTCGGACAGATCTCTAACAAAAGATGAACTTAAAATGAAAGCCAGAGACTTAGTTCATATCTGTTCATCAGACTTGGAAGAAGACTTTGTTGATGAATTCTTACATTTTCTTTATTGTACTAGGATAACAAGTCAGTAATTGAAGTGACTCAACTGATAAAATCCCAAATAAAAGATAAACTTGTTACCAGTTTTCCAAACATACATATTGCATTGAGGATTTATTTATCAATAATTGGAACAAATGCAGAAGGAGAAAGATAATTTTCTAAACTTAAGCAAATTAAGAATTATATGTGCTCAAATATGAGCCAGGATCGCCTATTCATCGTTGGCTCTTTTGTGTATTGAAAGTGACATTACTTGTGATATGGACTTTGAGGACATTATTAAAGACTTTGCTGAAAAGAAAAGTCAAAGAAAGAATATTTCTTAGGAAATACCTAATAATTTTGAATTGTTGGTTCTGTAATGTAATTTTGAATTTTAGATAAATTAGACTTCTGCCTCTCATTCTTTTTTTCTTATTAATTTATTTTTTCAATTAGTTTGCCTCCTTTGTAGGCCCTAAAAATTTCATAGGCCCTAGGCACTGTACCTACAGTGCCTAATGGGAAATTTGATCCCTTGTTCTAAACTCATTGTTGTCTGTGAGAAAGCTGTAAATTATGTAATGTATCTTCATCTGGTTACCCTTGTAAACTACAGTATTTAATCCGAGTAGTTAATTTTGTATCATTTTCTTCTATTATTTGTCGTAAGTATCCATATGGCCTAATGACATTGTTTGCTTTGTAAACTGTATTGTATTACTATATAGTTTGCCTGAGTATTAATCCCAGTTACTACTGAAAATGGAATTAATCCCAGTTACTACTGAAAATGGAATTAATCCCAGTTACTACTGAAAATGGAACTTTCCCATGAATATTTACAGTTAAACCCAGTCAGTTAAAAACATAAGCAGAAACAAATATAGTGATAGATAAATAAAATGTGCATATGAAACATTCACACACACACAGACATTCACATACACCTGCAGGTAATTTGGTGGACTCCCAAGTCACCTAAAGCATATTTCTGGAATGTGGGACAAAACCAGTGGACCCAGTAAAACACACAGAGGACATGCAGACTCCATAAAAAAGGTAACAATCAAATTGAAATCCAAGTGCTGTAAGGCAGCAGTGTTCATAGCTGTGCCATTGGGCTGCTCTTTACAACTAATTATTGTATTTATTTATTCCTTTAAAAGTTTAACTGGCAGAACGGAGTGATCATGCAGACCAATTTATGTAAGGAACATACCATAATAGCAGATGTTTAAAGTATATTCACTGTTGCACATCTGGGATTGGGAAGACAGACAGTGAGCCTGATTTTCAGAGGTCTAGCTTCACCATCTTGGCTTCAGCTGATTTTATTTTATTTTAGCTCTCTTTGTTTGCAAGGACTGATCATGACTGCCCATCTTCAGACACAGCCTAGGTGAAAAAAGGACCAACGCCATCTTCAGATCTTTCTTCCTATAGCTGGAGAAGGAGACCTACTCAGAGGCACCAGGGAACAAGTGGATCTGGGAGAGTCATCACTAGGGAACAGTAACCAAAATACAAAGCCTCCATTTTCTTTTCTGAGTTTCAAGTGAGTTCATTGGAAAGAGGGTGCCAGGTAAGATACACAGAGAACAGGTGTTGGGTAAGGTGAAAAAGGTACTTACTCAAATTCATGATGGGGAAAAAAAAGATAAAAGAGGGGGTGGTGGGATGGAAGTAGGACTGCAAGAGTGAATACATTTGAATATATATAAATATAGCAAGTTCCTAACACAAATGTCCTAACTGCACTATGTCTGTCATAATATTCACTTCTGTAGCCATGGCATCTGAGAAGATTCCCATAGTCCTAGGAGTAAAGGACAGATGGATTTGAGAAGGCTGTGAAGAGAGCAGCCTCTGAAGGATGGCTGTTGCAAAGCTTAACTTGGCTCTGGATGTAACCCCCAAGTTGTATTGCTTGGAGAAAGTGTGGGGGCTGAAGCCCTGGTAGCAGTTTCGAAGATGGATTGGGTGACAGCCACCCCCACCACCATGGACTACATGATGGCCACAGTGCTTCTAGCTTGAAAGGCTTTAATCTGGCCAGCTGCAGCTCTAACATGGAACACATAGCAAAAGCAGATACAGTGTGCTAGCCATTTAAATATAATTTACCTGTTTACATGTTTCATGTCCCTTTCCTTAGCAAAGAAAACAAACAGATGGTCTAACTTCCCTATTTTTTTGTTGTGTTTAAGTCAAATCTCTGTTATCTATGTTGTCTGTCTGTATATTTATATATATATATATATATATATATATATATATATATATATATATACAAAGAATGCAGTATATTTTCCCTACTCTCCTGGGTTTTGAAAAAAAAGACAGGGAGAAGCCAGGTTTGCAGACAGTAATGTTACAACTCTGGCATGATAGTAGCCTGCATTTCCACAATCCTTACAGTAGGGTTCCACACTCCTTACAGTAGGGTTCCACACTCCTTATAGTAGGGTTCCACACTCCTTATAGTAGGGTTCCACAATCCTTACAGTAGGGTTCCACAATCCTTACAGTAGGGTTCCACAATCCTTACAGTGGGGTTCCACAATCCATACAGTGGGGTTCCACACTCCTTACAGTGGGGTTCCACACTCCTTACAGTAGGGTTCCACACTCCTTACAGTAGGGTTCCACAATCCTTACAGTAGGGTTCCACACTCCTTACAGTAGGGTTCCACAATCCTTACAGTAGGGTTCCACACTCCTTACAGTAGGGTTCCACACTCCTTACAGTAGGAGTAACAAACACCAAACAGGTGATTTTCTGGAATTGACAAGTGAAGGAAATGAAAGCAACAAGATCGTTTTTATAAGGAATATTTGAGGTTCCACAGTGGAGTAATGCCCCTTTCAGGTACTCTGCAATACAACAAGCCACTCATGAATTGCTTACCTGGCATTTGGGAATACAGGAGGTGATTCCTGGCACAGGAAACATGAAGCAACTGATATGTTTACAATCAGGAGTGAATCCTGGGGCAGGCAAGGTAAAGCAGCTGATATGTGTACCTTCAGAAAGGTGTAAGTCCTGCTCTGTAAAGGTCTGACAGGTGAGTGACAACCAGCGGCACACAGTGAATTCTGATACTGGGCTCTAGCAAAGCATCAGAAAAAAAATTTGTTCCTCTTTGCTAAGTAGGATTCCCTTGCATTTGGTTTCTTAAACTTCCTCATACTGATTCATGTATCCTCTGAAAAGGTATTTCTAAAGGGAATGAATGCCAGATCATATAAGCTGTCAGCCTTAGAGTCCTTGAGCTGGGATGCAGCAGGGATCTTTTGTTCTGAGTTAAGAAGCCCACGCCATTCCATCATATCTTGACTAAAGCTAGGACTATTCACTCACCATGGCTGACAGTGCTGAATGCCTTAGCCAAATGTACATATGAAAACCCAGTTGCTTCTTCCTGTTATTGCCCTGGTCTCTAGGAGTTAAATGCTTAAATGTGATGCTGTATAACCATGGTATTAGGAAGTGGATAGATTTAGGGAAAACACACTGCACAGAAGTTGAGATTATCCCAGTCAGCAGCTAATCCATAGCAATTAAGAAAATACATAAATATGTTTTTCCTAAGCCTCTTTCTGTCAAAATGAGAATAACATAAATGTATGTAGTTTTTCAGAGATCCTATAGCTTTTGATAACCCAGACAAAGATTTATTAGGCACTAAAATGCCTACTCCTACGTACATTCTGCATGTTTGCATCTCTTTCTCTCTTATGAGTTGCAGCAGACTCCCACTATCCATTGAGTTTACAAATCAAAAGGGGAAACAGAAGTAGGTTTCCAGGTCTTTCTTTGGTATCGCACATGCATGCACTCACACCTACTGATAATTTAGAGTGCCCAATCCACCTACTGCACATGTTTGGAATGTGGGAGGAAACCGGAGCACCGGGAGGAAGTGCACATGACTGCAGGGAGGACATGCAGACTCCACGCAGAAGGTACCCCAGCCAAGAATCAAACTGGGAAACCTCTTGTTGTGAGAAGGCAATTGTACCTGTTGCCCCACTACTTACATTTGCAGAAATGCTACTGTCCTGTCTTCTTCTTTTTTCTCCAGCAGAAAGTTACTTAAAAAATTGACACGTCTAATTGAACAAGAGCGGGTCTGGTTATATAATCCGGAAAGTATTTAAAAATATTTTTCTAAAGGGAAAGTTTAACAATAGGGTATATTCCAATGCATACTATAAGATGAATAAATATGTCCTTCAGCTGAGAACTAACAACACATTACAGCTGCATGTTACATGTTTTCAGCAGCTTCACGTTATTGATTTTTCCATGCTATATTCATATTTCATATTTTCAGGATGTCGGTACATAACAAACATGTTTCACAATTTCAGGAACATTGTGAGATTAAACTGTGCAGGAAGTCATTGAAATTTAGTTTATGTTCTATTGAAACAATTCTGTAAAATCCAAACAGTTTTAGCTCACTAGGGTAATTATTTTACTTTCAAGAAAATGCAGGAATTACAGTTTTACGTAAACATTTCCAGTTTATCCTCTGGATATAGTGATGATATTTCACTTTCAGGACTAAAACCAGAATGGCAATTATCATCTGTTATACTAGACAGTCTATGGAAGCTAACTGATATCTGTAGGCATAAAAAGAGTAAACAAGTACGTTTGTAGGCATAAAAATAATAACTCATTAAGAAAAAATTAATAGGGAAAGCCAGAGTAGGACAGGATAAGGTGTGGAGAGAGAACAGATGAAGTATACAAAAGAAATTCTCAATGGAAAATAGAACTAAAATCATACCACTTCTGCAGGTATATTGTCATTAACATCTAGTGGCCATTCTGACTGGTCCATTCGGATCTCATGTGTCAAAAAAAGTTTTTTCTGAGCTTCTATTTTGGAAGAAGTGTAATCTAAGTGTGTGTACATATCTCTCTATCACAACATTCTTGCTAAGAAAAAAACTGCTCTTGCCTGACACACACCCCATAAATCTATTGCTTTCATCAGGACTATGCTATAGTACTGAGGCCCTGAGGACTGCCTCAAATCTCGCTCCATCAGGGCTTGTTTGCTTTGTTGTATAAGGATGACTATGCAGCTAAAAGGAAGCACAATTTAATCTGTCAGTGTGTTACTAAGTTGCCAATAACAGCAGGAATGGTTCAGACAATATTTAGAACACTCAGTGCTCCATTAGACAGAAAATAAGAATGTCACATGTACTTAACTGTTTTAACAAAACATTGAGAACAGTCACCAGGAACCCTGTGCTAGCAACTAACTTCAGAATAAGAACATGTTACAAAATAGCAACCTCAGAATAAGAACATGTTACAAGATATCAACCTCAGAATAAGAACATGTTACAAGATATCAACCTCAGAATAAGAACATGTTGCAAGTTATCAAAATAACAGCAGGCCGGAAATGAAAGTTCTTACAAGATTATAGAGGAACTGACAATAAAACCTATGAAGGTACTGCAAACAGACCCCAAATTAAGTCAATATGATACGTATGCACAGCCATGCACAGTGACATACCATGGTATGTTGGTGGTTCCTATTTTGTCAGTGGACATCTTGTACAATCTAGAATTTACATTTTTTCTAGCAATGCCTTTAAAAGAAGATGGATGGTGTTTCTCCTTTTCAACAATTCATGACATTTTTCTGCAATCACTGATGTGTTATGAACTTTCAACTGTAATAAAAACCCAACGCAGCCAAGGAAGAAGTAAAAGTCCACAGTGGTAAAATATACCATACAAAATAAAACGAAAACCCACTGGAGCCACCATGACCAGTTAAAACTTTATTTAACACACAGATAAGCGCTTTTGAGCATTAGAGCTTCATCAAATCTAAAAAAAACAGTTAAAATCAACCATAATTAAACAAACAGCAACCAATTAGAATCAATAGCAGAACTTACGCCCCTTCAATAAGGCTTTTAAAGCTATACAAGCATTTACCCCAGGTGTATGGTTAGCTTGCAATTCAGCTATCCATCTTAACTCGGCTAATTCAGTGCTGTCTACAATGTCATCACCCCCCCCCATACTCACTTGTTGAATGTATAACACCATAAGCTGAAATCTATGCTTTTTATTTATTTCAATATGTTAATATAGAGTATTACTTCTCAAACATAATCTGATGTCACTCATATGTTACAATATTCATTATTTTAACATTCTATTAGTCTTCCCAACATAGACTGGTTAGCATGATGTACACTCAGCTAAATACACCACATTTTTAGTTCTGCAGTCTGCATGTAATCTAAATGTATACTCCCTACCAGACACAGGGTGTACAAAGATGTTATTTTCTTTAATATATTGACATGCCTTGCATTTCTTATATTTAAAAGTTCCCAACTTTTTCCTATGTGTTGTGGACTTGTTGGGAAGTATGTTCTTACATAAAATCCTGCTTCAGATTCTGGCTGTTAGTATAAGCAAATCTGGGGTGGGGACCTACTAGTACTTTCAGCTTGTCATCAGTATGTAAAATCTTCCAGTTTTTTTTTTTATCACCTGGGATATGACATCTATATCACTATTATAGTGTAAATTTATTCTCACAAACGGGATATTTCTTAGCTGCTGTTCATTAAGAATAGTCCCATCAATTCAAGAAAAGCACCTATCTGTGTAACTTTATTTTCATCAAATGTTGCATGAGTTAGAATAAAATCTTTAACAGCTGTGATTCCATAAGAATTCGAAATCATGCTGAATAAATTATTTACATCTAGAGTCACAAATATGTAACTTTCATGACCAGTTATAGATTCATAAGTGTCACTCAGAGATCATAAGAAATAAGAAGTGTCATTTATCTCTGCTGGTGCATAAGATAACATTATTTTAATTGATCTTGGGCAATAATTTATTCATGTTTTATGATCGCTATTATTGGCAGAGAGATGGTGTAGCCATGGGTACCCCCTGTGCCAACACGGGAGGCTACCCATGTTTTATCTAGTACTTGTCCATGGAAGGCAAGATTGAAAATATACCATCGGTACAATTATAAAAGCAATAAAGAATTATTATTGAAAAAAAAAAAAAGAAAATATACCATCGGTACAATTATAAAAGCAATAAAGAATTATTATTGAAAAAAAAAAAAGAAAATATACCATCGGTACAATTATAAAAGCAATAAAGAATTATTATTGAAAAAAAAAGAAAATATACCATCGGTACAATTATAAAAGCAATAAAGAATTATTATTGAAAAAAAAAAAAGAAAATATACCATCGGTACAATTATAAAAGCAATAAAGAATTATTATTGAAAAAAAAAGAAAATATACCATCGGTACAATTATAAAAGCAATAAAGAATTATTATTGAAAAAAAAAGAAAATATACCATCGGTACAATTATAAAAGCAATAAAGAATTATTATTGAAAAAAAAAAAGAAAATATACCATCGGTACAATTATAAAAGCAATAAAGAATTATTATTGAAAAAAAAGAAAATATACCATCGGTACAATTATAAAAGCAATAAAGAATTATTATTGAAAAAAAAAGAAAATATACCATCGGTACAATTATAAAAGCAATAAAGAATTATTATTGAAAAAAAAAAAAGAAAATATACCATCGGTACAATTATAAAAGCAATAAAGAATTATTATTGAAAAAAAAAAAAAAAGAAAATATACCATCGGTACAATTATAAAAGCAATAAAGAATTATTATTGAAAAAAAAAAAAGAAAATATACCATCGGTACAATTATAAAAGCAATAAAGAATTATTATTGAAAAAATAATAAAATATACCATCGGTACAATTATAAAAGCAATAAAGAATTATTATTGAAAAAAAAAAAAGAAAATATACCATCGGTACAATTATAAAAGCAATAAAGAATTATTATTGAAAAAAAAAAAAGAAAATATACCATCGGTACAATTATAAAAGCAATAAAGAATTATTATTGAAAAAAAAAAAGAAAATATACCATCGGTACAATTATAAAAGCAATAAAGAATTATTATTGAAAAAAAAGAAAATATACCATCGATTTACAATTATAAAAGCAATAAAGAATTATTATTGAAAAAAAAGAAAATATACCATCGGTACAATTATAAAAGCAATAAAGAATTATTATTGAAAAAAAAAAAAGAAAATATACCATCGGTACAATTATAAAAGCAATAAAGAATTATTATTGAAAAAAAAAAAGAAAATATACCATCGGTACAATTATAAAAGCAATAAAGAATTATTATTGAAAAAAAAAAAGAAAATATACCATCGGTACAATTATAAAAGCAATAAAGAATTATTATTGAAAAAAAAAAAAGAAAATATACCATCGGTTTGCAGATGACATATTTATTTTATGGAGTGGTACAATTGAAGACTTATTGTTGTTTGTTAGATACTTGGAAAACACAACATATTTTTTACATTTTACTGTGAGTTATTCTGCTGAATCAACAGATTTTTTAGATGTGAAGATTTACAAAGATTTGACTGGCAAACTACAAACCAGAGTGTATGGGAAAAGTTGTTAGAGAAACATGTTCATGTATGACAGTGGGCACCCAAGGCGCATTTTTGATAATATAATGAGTGGGGGGGGATAAGAATCTCTAGACTGTGTACTGAAGATAGTATATATTAAAGTAAGTTAGATAACATGCAGTATATGTTTGCTAGTCGTGGCTCTCCAACACAAAGAGTCAAGAGAACAATAGCTAGGACAAAAAGTTGGAGAAGGAATAGAGGCAAGCCATGGTTTGAATGTAGTACAGGCAGTTCTGACAATGGGACTGCTAATAAACAGAAGCTAAGAAACAACCCGCCTGTGAGAATAAATTTACACTATAATAGTGATATAGATGCCATATCCCAGGTGATAAAAAATAACTGGAAGATTTTACATACTGATGACAAGCTGAAAGCACTAGTAGGTCCCCACCCCAGATTTGCTTATACTAACAGCCAAAATCTGAAGCAGATTTTATGTAAGAACATACTTCCCAACAAGTCCACAACACATAGGAAGAAGTTGGGAACTTTTAAATATAAGAAATGCAAGGCATGTCAATATATTAAAGAAAATAACATCTTTCTACACCCTGTGTCTGGCAGGGAGTATACATTTAGACTACATGCAGACTGCAGAACTAAAAATGTGGTGTATTTAGCTGAGTGCATATCATGCCAAGCATTCTATGTTGGGAAGACTAACAGAATGTTAAAACAACAAATATTTCAACATATGAGTGACATCAGATTATGTTTGAGAAGTAATCCTCTATATCAACATATTGAAATAAATAAAAAGCATAGATTTCAGTTTATGGTGTTATACATTCAACAAGTGAGTATGAGGGGGTGACATTGTACACAGCACTGAATTAGCTGAGTTAAGATGGATAGCTGAATTGCAAGCTAACCATACACCTGGGCTAAATGCTTGTATGCCTTTAAAACCCTTATTGAAGGGGCGTCGGTTCAGTTATTGATTCTAATTGGTTGCTATTTGTTTAAATATGGTTGATTTTAACTGGTTTCTTTTAGATCTGATGAAGAGCTAATACTCAAAAGTGCTTATCTGTGTGTTAAATAAAGTTTTAACCCATTGTGGTGGCTCCAGAGGGTTTTCTTTTTAACTTTCAACTGTATACTACATATGGATTTCATTTGGACAAGATAACTCCTAAGATCTTGCAGTTTCACAGACATTTCTAAAAGTTGAGTGCTGAACTGTGGATAATGAATAAATTGTATCCATCCATCCATCCACAACCATTGTTCCCATTTTGTACATGGGGTCATGGGGCCAGGGTGTCAACTTCAAGAGTGAGAATCATCTAAAGCTAAGGCTTACACCACCAAGTCACTAGCCCTGCTGTGGAATGGATAAACTGGATGTCTGTGTATATTGTGCAGTGAATATTCAAAACCATCCAGTCATACATCTATCCTGTAAAGTAACAAACCACACAAAACAGTAATTGCAATCAGTTTGTCACTGGCGTGAACACTTCCCTACCTTTATAATTGAAACAGACAAAAAACATGTGAGACATAAAATGCCAACCATCAGTGTTTATTATATGGGGCGAGAGAGAAGAAAGAAAGGGGAAAAAAGAAGCAAAGAAACAAACAAAGAAACAAAATGACATGCTTCATAACTTTGTACCTCTCAACCTCTTAATGCTAGAAATCTGAACAAAGCCTGGCAAAATGGGAGGACACAGGCCCAAAATAGGGACATATTTTAAATATTGCTCTTTTAAACTGAAACCTGTTAGAATAACAGGGTTCTTGTTAACAAATATTTTCTGAAGGTTTTGAAGTCTGAAACTAAAATGTATGTCATTATTTAGTGAATTCAATACTCAGATCACCCCAGTAATTTTCCAGAAAAATCATAAATTTTATGAAGAACAGACCAAAAATATGAGGAAAAATCTGAACATTCTGAAAAAATCTGGACAGCTGAGAGTTACGCTTGACAATGTGTGGATTTTTACTGTAGCAGGCAACTAGCAGTCATATCAGAAGTTTTGCATGTCATTCTACATCTAATTTAAAATTTCTGCTTACATTACCTATTTACCAGGACAATGACCCCCTCTACAGCTTGTGTGAGCAGTTGAAGCACAATATTTTATTTTCAAGAGTCATAAGGTCATTGTAAGCTATATCAGAAAATTATGTTCAAGCTCCAATGCTAATCAGTGTGGACATTATTAATGATTATACAATGACCCCCCATTAATATTCCAAAACGTGCATGCTGATTGGTCAGCATGCCTGTTGTAAATCCAACTTATACTAATGGAAAAAGGTCCGGTCACCCAGATGTTTTCCATTAGTATAAGTCTTTACTTTTTTTTGTGTTAAACAGCAACAGAGAACGGAAGAGCTCCGTTGCTGTAATCTCGCTATGTTAAATGAGTTTAACATAGCGAGATATCTTTAAAAAAAGCTTTGGAGATCTTCCTTTCTCCGTTCCTTCTTTTAAAGCTGTCTTGCTATGTTAAACTCATTTAACATAGCGAAACAGCTTTTAAAAAAGGGACCGGAGATCTTCCTTTCTCCGTTGCTTTTTTTTAAAGATATCTCGCTATGTTAAAAACTTGCTTATCATAGCGAGACAACTTTAAAAAAGCAATGGAGATCTTCCTTTTTCCTGTTACTTCCTCTACACACAGCTCTGATGTACTGCATAAGCATACGCATGCGCAGTACATCAGAACTGCTCCAGGATACTGGACAGCTGCGGAAGGGCAGCACGGAGGCGTTATACAATGCCATTATTTAAGAAAAGTAAGTATTTTTTTTCTTATATAATGTCATTGTATAAAACCAATAACCCACTTCTGGGTATGGGTAATGCTGTATTTACCCACTGTTGTCTTTGTTTGGCCACTTAGGCTTCACCCTCTTGACCAAACCACACCAACCGTGGGTAAATCCAGCACTACCCACACCCAGGTGTGGGTTATTGCTTAAATAATCCACACGTTATGGTAATACTCTGGCCTGGCAAGATCTGATCGCAAAGGCAATGATCAAGTTATCCCACATTCTGATGAAAAGGAATACCATCCTAATATAATCAGCACCTTGAAGTGTTGTAGTTATACTATTTTTTGTGATAACAGTGAAATATAAGGCTTATGGTTATAAACACATGTAGTCATCGCTTTGATTTTATAAAGTCATTTATACTGTCAATCAGACTTTTTAGCTATTAGCTCTGAATCAGTTATATTTATTGGTTTCCAACAGATACTCCTTTGATATTTCATTATTTGTGGAGATGGCTCTATGTGGCAGGACCCATTTTCGCAAAGGCTCACTCCCCTAATGCCATGCCAAAATGAGTTCTTTTTAATGAGATTGCTTCTTTTTATTATTCCTAAGTGAACAGATTCATACTTAATATCTAAGGGGTAGGCAGTGTAGAAGTTTAATAATTTATTTATTTATTTGTTTACATTTGTTTGCTGGGATAGTCCAACTGGATCAGCAGAAGCACACCCCTTTTCAGTGGAAGCCTGAGGAAAAGCTCCATACAAAGAATAAGTAAAAAGTTATAATGATATTCTTAGTAGGACAGCATAATACAGAGTCAGGTTATTAACAAATCATAACAAAAACAGGAGATAATCTTACAGATATACAAATGCACTAATAATTGTTCACAATTACTTATTCATAGTAGATTAATTTTAATACTCATTAAAATAAAAATAAATTAAAAAGTAAGAATCAAAAATTAAACGTTAATATTACAATTAAAAATTCAATTTAAAAATTGAAAATGTTAATATTCTTAAAATAGAAGAGTGCAGAGAAGGAATGTTGCTCTGCTTTGAACAGGGAGCCAATGATTTTTTTTCAGCAGCTTACAGCGTTAAGTTTGATAGTTAAAAGAATAAAACAGCATATTCTGTTCTCTGTGAATTGAAGATGGTGAGAATTTGAGCTGGAATATTACACAATGATTAGGAGACTGTACCATATTCCTAACTACAACTTAGCATGCAATGGGAAATTGAATATGCAGCAATTTATAGCAGAGTTTTAAATCAGCTAGTACTTGGTTAACTGCCATTTCTGTATGTAACTTAAATACTAAGGATTAAGGATGGATCCAGGATAAGGCCAAGGTATCTCTTTTATTGGCAGCATACATTTTTATATTAAGAGAGGGAAGTTGAAGTTTTAGGTTATTCACAGAGAGTCAAATATTAGTTGTCCTAACACTGACCTTTACAAAGCCCCACTACTGAAAGTATCCACATCTGACAATGTTAGATAAATAGAGATACAGAATGTGCTATCATTTAGGTACTGTAGCTTTGGAGGCAAATTGTTGTGTTTTCTCCAAAACTAAACAATCTCAGTTAGCTTAAAAGTACAACATGAGAGATTGTCTCAAAAGTCCATGTGTAGTTTATTAATTATTAAAGATTTTTATAACTATAAAAGTTTCCTTGAATTGATTATTTTGAGATAAAATAAAATAAATAGGATACTACAGCTCTGCTGTCAGAACCACGTTTGGAATTTAATGGAAAGAAATAGCTACATGAAATATAAAATTGACCCTCACTGAACCCCTTCCCTTGTCACCCAACAAAAAATTTCTACATTGCTCTGTTGGCATAGAGGGTTAAAGCCCTGCCTATGACCAAGGCGACCTGGGTTCAATTAGGAGCATGTGCTACTGATAGAGTGGCAGAGAGGGATGGGCATTATCATCCTAGGTGGTTGGACCTATGGACACCTACCATATCTATGCTGGGTGGTGGATGGGGAAGACATATTGGTAGGAGTGCCTAAAGATGGCATAGGGTAAGAGACTTGCCTGAGGTGCTGCTGAGGCAGGGCAATAGCTGCATGTCTCCACTGCACGCCCACCCTCAGGCCTGAACATTAGGTCCAAAGGGGGGGGGGAGAAATGGGTAGTTCATAAGTCAAACTAAACCCTCCCCTGAAAAATGTGCTTGCATGCTGAGCCCCTGAATTCTTAGTTCCAGAATTAGCCCTAGCAACACTGGACTGTGTCCAGGGTAGGGGGTGAAGCAGCTGGTAGACCCAGCACAGACAAGTAACAGAGTGCCTGGCCGGTACAATGAACGATAGCAGTGGTGGAGAGCAAAAATAAATAATAAATAAATAAATAAATAAATACATCTTTGATATCTGAAGAGACATTCAACCTGTTAACATGTATGCAGTACGAAAGTAAATTTTGTTTCGGTACAGGGAGGCTTAACACCACCTGTGCTTGATTAGCAGCATGGGCCATGAAAGGGCGCAAGGAGATAATGGGAGAGAAAAGCCAGTGTCAGCCCACCCATCCTGGGGGAGGAGGGGGCAGCATTATGAGCCTGGTAAGCTCCATGCTGAATAAGCTGTGTGCCACTTAGGAGGTTGTGCATATGTCAAGGTCCGTGTATCCTTCTGAAGACAAAGATTGTGAAGCACACAAGGCTGGTGCATGGTGGTAGAGTTAGTGCACACCCCCTGGTGGTTAGGGCACACTTCTTAACGTAATTCCCTAGTGGTTAGGGTACATTCCCTGGTTAATTAGGGCACACCCACTAGTTGTTAGGGCACACTCTCTGGTGGGTTAGGACACATTCCCTATTGGTTACGGCTTACTCCCTGGACACACTCCCTTGTGGTTAGGACACACCCCCTGGTGGTTAGGGCACAATCCCTGGTGGTTAGGGTAACTCCCTGATGGTTATGGCTCACTCCTTGGTGGTTAAAATACACTCTCTGGTGGTTATGGCTCACTCCCTTGTGGTTAGGACACACTCCCAGGTGGTTAGAACACACCCCTTGGTGTTTAGGGCACAATCCCTGGTGGTTAGGGTAACTCCCTGATAGTTATGGCTCATTCCCTGGTGGTTAGGACACACTCTCTGCTGGTTATGGCTCACTCTCTGGTGATTAGGGCACACCCACTAGTGGTTAGGGCACACTCCCTAGTGGTTAGGGTAACTCCCTTGTGGTTAGGACACACCCCTGGTGGTTAGGGCACACTCCCTGATGGTTACAGCTCACTCCCTGGTGGTTAGAGCACATTCCCCAGTGGCTACAGCTCACTCCCTGGTGGTTAGGGCACACTCCCTGGTGGTTACAGCTCACTCACTGGTGGTTAGGGCACACTCCCTAGTAGCTACAGTTCACTCCCTGGTATTTGGGGCACACTCCCTAGTGGTTACATTTCATTCCCTGGTAGTTAGAGCACACTCCCTGGTGGTTAGGACACACTCTCTGTTGGTCACAGCTCACTCCCTGGTGATTATGGGACACCCACTAGTTGTTACGGCACACTCCCTGGTGGTTAGGACGCATTCCCTATTGGTTATAGCTTACTCCCTGGTGGTTAGAGCACACTCCCTGGTGGTTAGGATAACTCCCTGATGGTTATGGCTCACTCTCTGGTGATTAGGACACACTCCCAGGTGGTTAGGACACACCCCCTGGTGGTTAGGGCACAATCCCTAGTGGTTAGGGTAACTCCCTGATGGTTATGGCTCACTCCCTGGTGGTTAGGACACACTCTCTGGTGGTTAGGGTAACTCCCTTGTGGTTAGGACACACCCCCTGGTGGTTAGGGCACACTCCTTGATGGTTACAGCTCACTCCCTGGTGGTTAGGGCACACTCCCTAGTAGCTACAGTTCACTCACTGGTGGTTAGGGCACACTCCCTAATGGTTACATTTCACTCCCTGGTAGTTTGGGCATACTCCCTGGTGGTTAGCACACACTCCCTATTGTTTACAGCTCACTCCCTGGTGGTTAGAGCACAATCCCTAGTGGTTATATTTCACTCCCTGGTAGTTAGGGCACACTCCCTGGTGGTTAGGACACACTCCCTATTGGTTACAGCTCACTCCCTGGTGGTTAGAGCACACTCCCTAGTGGTTACATTTCACTCCCTGGGGGTTAGGGTACACTCCCTAGTGGTTACATTTCACTCCCTGGCAGTTAGGGCACAGTCCCTGGTGGTTAGGACACACTCTTTATTGGTTACAGCTCACTCCCTGGTGGTTAGGACACATTCCCTATTGGTTACAGCTTACTCCCTTGTGGTTAGAACACACTCCCTGGGGGACAGGGTAACAACTCCCTGCTGGTTAGGACACAGCCCCTGGTGGTTAAGGCACACTCCCTGGTAGTAAGGGCACACTCCCTAGAGGTTAGGGTAACTCACTGGTGGTTAGGGCACACTCCTGGTGGCTATGGTACACTCCCTAGTAGTTATGGCACACTCCCTGGTGGTTAGGACGCACTCCCTGGTGGTTAGGGCTCACTCCCTGGTGGTTAGACCACACTCTCTGGTGGTTAGGACACACTCTTTGGTGGTCAGGGTAACTCCCTGGTGGTTAGGACACACTCCCTGCTGGTTAGGGTACACTCGGTGGTTAGGGTAACTCCCTTGTGGTTATGAACTCATCTGATACCTGTACCTTTCAAAAAGAACTTACTGTAGTTAATGCCATTTGTACTGAAAATGGGCTCAAATTAAACACAAAACATTGCAGCATTTTTTTATTTGGCAAACATAACATACCCTCAACATATAGTAAAGACAATACTCAACTACTACATAAAAGCATAGTCACAGACCTGAGTAGCTGGACTACTCCTTTAATTATCGTGTGAAAACTGTAATCAGGATATCCTTCAACTCAGCACAACTAGTCACCCAGATCTAAAGATGTCATTGTTCCCTTATATTCAGACTAAGGAGAGCAATTATAGAGGACAATGCCCCTTTCGGGATGTACCTCACACGACATATCACACAACTAGTGAAGTCCAAGAGAGAGCATTAAAGTTCTATCCATTTACTCAGTATCACAGTCTCTTGATGTGCAAACTATACCTCGCCTACCATGTTGATAGTCACCCCTGACTACCTTGATCAGCTACATTTTTACAAGTCTAATAGCTTAGCAAACACTAAAACCAAGAACTGAAACCTTCACCAGCAGATGAACAGAATACAGTCTACTGACAGAGATTCATTACGCAGAAGCCATGCAGAGACCAGTGATACAGAGGTATCTCAGGCCTTGTAAGTCTTGTTTAGTACATGTATACGTTACTGTACTTTATATGTCCTTTTTATTCTCTGCAGTTGTATGTGTTATATGCACTTGCTACCAGTGTTACATAGGTATCTCAGATCGGGTCAGTCATGTTTAGTATGTGCATATAACGTAGTAGGCCACACAAACTCCAAATGACAAAAACAGCAGCAGTGGGTTCAGGTACAAAAGCCGACTCACAGTTTATCCAGGAATTTATTCAATAAAACACACGAAAGGTGTAGTCACATAAAAATCCAAAAGGTATAAACAGTATTGCAAGCGCTTTCGTCTCTGGTGAATCAGAGACTTTTTCAGGGAAATTAGAAAACTGTTACTGAGCTCAATTTAAACAAACAGATCCACCGCCAATTAACATTGAACCAATAAAATAAAACCATATAATGAATATTCATAAAGTTCATAAATATACAACAATCGCAGTACAATTCAACCACAGAACCCATGTCACAATAAAAAACATACTAAAATGTACAGCAAATAACACACCAATCCCAAAAATCATGCACTTGTCAAAATAGTATAGGTAAAAATGCTATTAATAAACATATACATATGGACATATAAAAATGTAAAATTATATAAATATATGTAAAAAATGTATGTCAATTCATTTATCTATTTAATGCTTTTAACTTCAAGAAACAGGCTAAGGAAAGAGCCTCACTGATACCTGGCCAGTTAATCACATTAGTTTTACTCTGCCGTAGTGCCTTTTGTTTCTCCAGTTGTAGGGTCCAGGGGCCACACCTTGGGTCTATGTCTAAACATCAATTATCGTAAATTTAAAATCCTGCCCCTCATATTCTTTATAGTGCTTAGCGAGAGCGTTCAGCTCTTTGTCTAACCTAATGTCCCTTAAATGCTCATATACCCTACATCTTAATCTTGTTGAATATTTCTGAACTTTATGAATATTCATTATATGGTTTTATTGTATTGGTTCAATGTTAATTGGGGGTGGATCTGTTTGTTTAAATTGAGCTCGGTAACAGTTTTCTAATTTCCCTGAAAAAGTCTCTGATTCACCAGAGACGAAAGCGCTTGCAATACTGTTTATACCTTTTGGATTTTTATGTGACTACACCTTTTGTGTGTTTTATTGAATAAATTCTTGGATAAACTGTGAGTCGGCTTTTGTACCTGAACCCACTGCTGCTGTTTTTTGTCATTTAGTCCGTGTATATGCTACTGTACTGTTATATGTCCTTGTTATTCTATGTAGTTGTATGTGATGTGTGCACTTGGAACCAAAGCAACATAATTTCATTTAATTCGCACTGTGTGTGAGTCTGAATGACAATAACGTTTACTTTGACTTGATTTTGACCATGTCTCCCCACCTATGGAACAAGCTACTCCTGCAGGATAAGCAGCTTGATATATTATCAGCCTTCAAACAACACCTAAATGACTGGATAGGTGCCGTCAACATTACCCTGGGAGTAACTGGGCTAGCCTTCCTTTAGAAAATGGGTGCAACCTGAGGGTAAGGATTGGCAAGACATTGATACTCATGAGACTAAATTGCTTTGAAATTCCTATGAATCCTGTGAAATCCAGGTTACATATCCCATGCTATAATATAAGATAATATAATAGATTTACTTCAATTGGATTATAGAAATAATCAAATAATATTATGATTTGCACTCATTTGCATTAAGTTATTCATGCCTAGGATACTTATGAATAGTAAAATATTACTCTTAAACAGTTACTAATAACAATTGAAGATGTTCTGGAAATGAAGACTGGAAATAATTTAATTTATTCACCTGTAAGCCCAGCTTTGTGGCACAGACAGATAAAGCCCTCATTGTGACCTACATGCCCCCAGTTTGAGTAGTGGTTTGGTGAAGGAAGTACCAGGTGAAAGAGGGTGAGAACTGAGCAGCTCATGAAGAGTCACTCATCCTGTGGTGGGAGGAGTAATTGTAACCTGGAGTCAGGTGGTCCTATGCAACTAAAGGCTGACTGTTGGGAGGAGTAATTGTAACCTGGAGTCAGGTGGTCCCATGCAAGTAAAGGCTGACTGGTGGGAGGAGTAATTGTAACCTGGAGTCAGGTGGTCCCATGCAAGTAAAGGCTGACTGGTGGGAGGAGTAATTGTAGCCTGGAGTCAGGTGGTCCCATGCAAGTAAAGGCTGACTGGTGGGTGGAGTAATTGTAACCTGGAGTCAGGTGGTCCTATGCAAGTAAAGGCTGACTGGTGGGAGGAGTAATTGTAACCTGGAGTCAGGCGGTCCTATGCAAGTAAAGGCTGACTGGTGGGAGGAGTAATTGTAGCCTGGAGTCAGGTGGTCCCATGCAAGTAAAGGCTGACTGGTGGGTGGAGTAATTGTAACCTGGAGTCAGGTGGTCCTATGCAAGTAAAGGCTGACTGGTGGGAGGAGTAATTGTAACCTGGAGTCAGGCGGTCCTATGCAAGTAAAGGCTGACTGGTGGGAGGAGTAATTGTAACCTGGAGTCAGGTGGTCCCATGCAAGTAAAGGCTGACTGGTGGGAGGAGTAATTGTAACCTGGAGTCAGGTGGTCCCATGCAAGTAAAGGCTGACTGGTGGGAGGAGTAATTGTTACCTGGAGTCAGGTGGTCCCATGCAAGTAAAGGCTGACTGGTGGGAGGAGTAATTGTAACCTGGAGTCAGGTGGTCCCATGCAAGTAAAGGCTGACTGGTGGGAGGAGTAATTGTAACCTGGAGTCAGGTGGTCCTATGCAAGTAAAGGCTGACTGGTGGGAGGAGTAATTGTAACCTGGAGTCAGGTGGTCCTATGCAAGTAAAGGCTGACTGGTGGGAGGAGTAATTGTAACCTGGAGTCAGGTGGTCCCATGCAAGTAAAGGCTGACTGGTGGGAGGAGTAATTGTAACCTGGAGTCAGGTGGTCCCATGCAGGTAAAGGCTGACTCGTGGGAGGAGTAATTGTAACCTGGAGTCAGGTGGTCCTATGCAAGTAAAGGCTGACTGGTGGGAGGAGTAATTGTAACCTGGAGTCAGGTGGTCCTATGCAAGTAAAGGCTGACATCATACCAATAATCATGACCAAAGACAAGTGGGATTAGCGTTTCAAAACCAGAGATGGTAATCCTCATAGATGTGTAAGCAGGAGCATGTATACATCATGGGAGACAGTGATGCTGGTTCTCATGTCAGCCAGCAGGGTTAGAGTTAGGGCTATAAGGAAATCTGCACCCAACATGAAGCATACTGCTGAATAGGGGAGGAGCTAGACATGTAGTTCTGTCAGTGGAGTCATACAGTTACAGACTCCACACCACCTAGGTAGGAGTGATAAACCAGACTAACCTGGACAAAGGGACGTGGGTTCTCTCCATCCACTGAAAGCAAGTAGACATATGTATACACATAGTAATTAATCACAAGAAGGTAGACTGCAACTTTCTGAATACCTCAAATTACAGAGTACAAAGTGTGAAGTAGTAGTAACTGGAAACTCTCCTGTCAGGCACACTGACTCCACACTCACAAAACTGGACAAGGACGGGGTTACAGTTAGTTGTCATTATGGTGAAAGGATCCATAATGTTATACAGGCTCTAATGTTCTTCTCATCAGACAAATATGATTACAAGCCAGTAGAAGTCAAAGTGAATGCAATGACTTGCAAGGACACAATCTTGACAGATATCCACAGACACATGTTGAATCTTACCATGCATCTGTCCAGCGCAGGTCAAGATCCTGTCCTTGAGTGGAATCCTTCATTTTCTCAGAATGATACCATCATCCATGTATTTTCTATACCCACGTTATCCATTTCAGAGTCATGTGAAGCACACACACACACACACACACACACACACACACACACACACACACACACACACACACACACACACACACACACACACACACACACACACACACACACACACACACACATACACACATTTACAGTCATATGAAGACATCATGCCAATGTAGTATTGTCAGGCTATGTGCCGGTGAGTCCAGTTTTCTCATAAAGAAAATAAGTCCACAAGCAAATTCTATTTTCCTGTTATTTTATTTATTTTATTTATTTTATTTTACATTTGTTGACCATGCTAGTCTAACTGGATACATGTCCAATTTCAGTGGAGGCCCAGGGAGAAAAGCTCCAAGACACATACAAAATACAATATAGAAAGTAGTAACAGATAAAAATTAAAAAAAAAACAGCTATTGTTAAATAAGAAAATGTTGTTATTAAAAAATACAAAATACAATACTCATAATGAGCATAACATGAACAGTAAGCAGCAAAGGGTAATGTACAAGAGAGGGCACCATATACATATATACATAAAGTTGATTTGCAATAACATGTTATACTGATTCTTTAAAGGTTGGGAGGGTGGCCTAATGATTAAGGTGTATGCCTTACAAACACAAGGTACAGGGTTTGAGTCTCACAAGGGATAATTGGATAGGCTTAAAGTGACCCCCAAGGGCAGTTAGCCTAGTACTAATCTATGACCCTATGACCCTATGATAAGACTATAAAGATGTAGAGTGATTATTAGTGTGAAGGAAGAAAGTTAGTCAGTGTTAGTGCAGGAGCATAACCAGTGTGTATTGAGAAATAGTTTTAGATTCTTTTTAAAAAGTTATAGCAAACTTTTCTTCTCCCCAGACTCTCCTAATAGCAAAAAAAAAATCCTTTTTGCCAGCACATAGAAAATATCAGTTCTGATAAGATGGTGGATGAACCTGTGCTTGTGGTGAAAGCAGCAAGGCCACTCTATATTCTACAACAATTTAAGTAGAACAGACACCAAGGCAATGTCTTCCTATGGCTCAGAAGCAATTACAGACCCATTTTGAAAAAAAAAAAAAGATGTAGAGAAATATAGCAATAAAGTAGGCCCACACAGAATAGTGGGCCATCTTGAGCCATAAAAAGCAGAGCTCTAACAGAAAAATTTTAGATTTGACAGAACTAAATATATATATGTTACACTCATAAAGTCCAACATGTGGAGGAAATAAGGATTAAGGTATATAATGGCTGCCTGTAGCAACTGATAAGGATAAGGATTTGGGAATTGCAGGAGGATGGGAGAAAACCACCAAGAGGACAGTTATATGCCTAGGAAAGTCTGTATCTTAGTACGAAAGGGGCAGTGGTCCTCAGAGTAAGGCTGACAACAAAGTACAGCTCAACAGTGGTATCACTAAACTAAAATAAAGGAGGAAGGGGGGTTCTCATAGAATTAGAAGTGGATGTAGGTCTTCAGGCAATAGACAGAAGGAAAAAAATGGAATTAACATATAAACAAGGGTGACTCAGAACATGGCAGGGTAGCATTACTGAACAGTACAATGCATGGAACTGGAATGTGAACAGGGGCAGGAAAGAAAGGTGGATATTGTTAGCACTGCAAAAATATGAGGACGGGACAAGAGCACGTGAAGTTTCTTGGGTGTAAAATCCACAGGAATGACAGCGAGAGGAGGGATGGAGCAGAGTAGTGACCTACACAAAGGACAGCATCAAAGTGTTAGAGCCTGTATACAGGGTTGGAACTTAGGATACTATATAATCCCAAACAGCAGCCACAACTTTTTATGCCGTGGTTCTAAATCAGTGGCACATTCTAACTGTGAGTTGCTTGTTTATGATTAATGTTGTTTCCTTTCCTTCATTCACAAAATAATTTATCACGCAGTAATTCAATCAAACATGCATTCACATAATGCATTTGCATGCATACATGCGCAGTGAGGTACACATCCACTCAACATTCTATTCATTCTTGCATTTGAGATTTCACTCAAGAAACTATATATTTACTGCAGCAATGCTTTGTTTTGCTACAAAATGTAACCTTAACATTTTTATTATACCTGCTTAAATCTTAGTGTTTCTAAAAAAAAAAAATATTTTCCTTTGTAAATGCTTAATCTTTGTTCTGTCTTGAACCCACAAATTACCACAATTGTAAACTGCTGTAATCTTTTTTGTTTACCAATGTTTTAAAGCTTTGTCTTTAACTTACAAATGTTTGAAATTGTAAACTGCTGTAATCTCTTTTGTAACCTTTGTTTTGGAGCTTTTCTCCCCAGGACTCCATTGAAAACGGGTTCTTATTGGCCCAATGGACTATCCTGGTAAACCAACTGTAAATAAATAATAAAATTTATGCATATTTTCCCTATCATAAAATCACAATTCACTCACATGCACACCCGCAGCAATACCAGCATGTACAGAGTAGATTCTGCTGGTAATTGGGGGTGGCTTTTATAAAAAAATAAGAAAGCAGTGGCCATAGTCATTATTACACTGCATCTACTAACTGGGGTGAGCTTATAGCTGGCAGTTACATTTATTTATTTGTCTCTCTTTGTTTACTGAGAAGTTCCAATTGGAGTTCATCCCATTTTCAATGGAGGCCCAAGGATAAAAGTTCCACATATTATGCAAATACATTTAATGACAAAAAAAATGACATTTTGTAAAATAAAGAAGAGAAGCATAGAGTGCTGGTGGAATGATACAGTATACTAACTCCAGATAGGTCAAGGAAGGTGGATGAAAGATTAGGGGAGAGAGAGAGACAGAAATAGTAATGGAATGGCTTAATCTGCCAAGATTAGACTGGAATATTCCAAATTGCTGGATACAGAGGCAGTAAGAGATGATTGATGTCTTGGTATAAGATGTGGTCAATCAACTGGTGGAGGGCTGAACCAACAAGGTTAAATTATAGAGGGGGAGAGGGATCTTCAACATTAGTACTAGTGATTATGGTGGAGGGCTGAACCAATAAGGTTAAATTATAGAGGGGGACAGGGATCTTCAACATTACTACTAGTGATCATGGTAGAGGGCTGAACCAACAAGGTTAAATTATAGAGGGGGACAGGGATCTTCAACATTACTACTAGTGATCATGGTAGAGGGCTGAACCAACAAGGTTAAATTATAGAGGGGGACAGGGATCTTCAACATTACTAGTAGTGATCATGGTAGAGGGCTGAACCAACAAGGTTAAATTATAGAGGGGGACAGGGATCTCAACAGTAGTACTAGTGATAATGGTAGAGGGCTGAACCAACAAAGTTAAATTATAGAGGGGGACAGGGATCTTCAACATTTCGTACTACTGATCATGTCACTATGTGGTTTATAGTAACAGAAGGTTAAGAATGCAGCATCAAACATGGAGTTGTGATATTTTAGGGAAATGGATTATGCTGAGCTGCGGGGGATGGTTAAAGAGGTCTGGAGGCAAACTAAGGGAATTTGCACTCACTGTGAAGTGTTTTAGATAGGTAAAACTGATACAAAGCTATGTCAAAGTATGCATCAATAAGCAGTGGTATGCCTTTAAAATAATAAAAAAAAACTTAGGCAATATGTTGTAAAAGCATATTTCTTTTACTAATGCAACTCATATTTTTTATGTGTTTTGTAATTATTTATCCATCTATTATATGTGGTCACACTGGAAATTATCTGGCCCTTAAGAAATATAATCAGCAGATTATAAAAAAATACTGGAGAGTTCCCTCAATATTCAGGTGATTAAACTGAAGCTTGTTTGAAATCAAAGCAATTAAACACTGTTTAAAGATGTTATGTGATCTCATGTAAGCTGGTTTAGTAAAAGCATTTTATTGTTTCAAAGAAGTGTCTTTAGATGCAAAAGCACTTACTGCTTTTTCGTTGTACGTTGTGTTGTAGAATACAAAAGGTTTTATCATGATTTTTTTTTTACTTTATAATAAGCTGCAGCGTAGTGAATGTGAACGTTGGTTTAGTCAACATACTCGCAGCTCACAGTACTTTGGTCTTAAAAGCTCAACACATAAACATAAAGAAGATGTGAACAGTCTGGCTCGTCAAGAAAGTTTTACAACATTAGGCCTAGAACAAATTCATACTTGCAACAGTATGACTGATCATTCATATTTATATGTATTTATTTATTTTATTTATTGACATTTGGTGACCAGGAAAGTCTGACTGGATCAAGTAACCCATTTTCAGTGGAGGCCCGGGGAGAAAAGCTCTAGCAACAAAAGAATAAGAAAACTAAACATATACAAACATAAAATAAATGTTGTTACAGTAAAATCTGTGTATAGAATACAATATAAATTGTGACAGAAGTACTTCAGTAGAAATTGTGAATAAAAGTTTAACTAAATACATTTATATTTACAGCAAAGAGAACATTTCAACATTTTAAAACTATAATCAATGTGTTACATTGAGATAAGGAAGTATTACACGATAGATTATTCCAGCTTTGTAAAAGGTTTGGGGAGACAATTTATAGTAGTAGACAATATGGAGACAGAAAAGATGGAGGAGATAAGGAAACAAGAACTATTAGAGGTGAGGTATGGTAGAAAAATAGGAGGATAGTGGTATAGGAAAGAAGATGAGAGAGAAGAAAAAAGGAGAAATAGGAATGAAATAATAAGAGGTTGAGTGGGTTAAAGGGCAAGTGGGATATAGAAATGGGAGAACAATGGGTGAGAGGTTAAAAGGGGGAAGGATAGGTTATTTGCTGGTTTTGGAGCAAGGGTAGATGTGTGAGTTAAGAACTTGTTTTTTAGTGTAAGCTTAAAATTCTTGGGATTGTCAATAATATTTTCTGGTAAGGCGTTCCATAGCTTTGCTATGGCATGGGAGTATCGACACTGCAGTATGGAAATTAAACGTGTCCTTTCATATTCTTCCAAAACCTTTGATACAAGGAGAAACTAGTGAAAGCCAAACTTGACTGCTGTCACATGATTGATAGGTCCAACTTGGCAAAGAGGTCGGTTCACTGTTTTTACAAACAGTTATTCAACCACCATGAGAAATATTACCGATAGTTTCCTTTACATCTCAAAAACAGGGCAGAGTACTATATCCAAACCTAAATCAACTACGAAAAATATATCTCATTAAATCCAAATAACAACTCCAATATTCAACAGTTATCCAAACTTGTATATGCTGAAATGTCTGCAACATCGGAAATCACACATTAAATGAAAAAAAAATTGTGTTGTGGGCACAAGCTAGTAATTTCAACACGTAGACTTGTATTATACTAAACATGGATTCATAGTTACACCCTTTTTATGCTTCTGCTTTAGCCTTCTTCTCTCCGTACGGAAAACATGAAGCTTTTATGCTGGAAAACTGTCATTTATAACTGTCAGGGGAATTTCAGAGGTGCAGGCCCAGATGTGTGATAAACTTAATATAGTTTTTTTTTTTTCTGCATGACAAAACTATCATTAATATTTACAGAAGGAATACAATAAGTATATTTATTTCCATGTATTATTTTAAATTAAGAAGAAGGGAGAGTGTTTGGTAGCAGATCCATGACATTCACAGACAGCTAAGATATTACTTGGACAATGCAGCTGTTACAGTTAAAATCACAGCAACTGCCTGTACCCTTCGATGCTGAGAATTAAGGATTAGCTGTCATCAAACAAATATTAGCAAAGTGGCTGAGTAATTACCTCTGAGCATAAAAAATCTGGACAAAGCCAAAAATAATTCGGGGACGAAGGCCCCAAAATAGGGATATATTTTAAATACTGCTTTTTTCAATTTAAAAAGTTGCCAGAATAATAGGTTTTGCATTAGCTTGCCTTTTCTGAAAGAAATCTGAGATGAAAATCTCTGTCATTATTTAGGGACTTCAGTCCTGAATGGTTTGCCAGAAATCCATAAATGTAATAAGGAACAGACTGAAAATTCTTCTTCTTCTTCTTTTGGCTTTTTCCCGGTTAAGGGTCACCACAGCAGATCACCTGTCCACTCATGATTGGCAGTGAAGTTTTATGGTGTTGATTTGCCAGCCCGGCACCCAACCTTCCACAGAAGGCACACACATATACGCATTCACACCTAGGGCCAATTTAGAGTGTCCAATCCACCTACAGCATGTCTTTGGGATGTGGGAGGAAACCGGAGCACCCGGAGGAAACACACGCAACCACAGGGAGGACATGCAGACTCCGCATAGAAGGCACCCCAGTCGAGGATCAAACCGGAGAAAGGAACAGACTGAAAATATGAGGCAAAAAATGTGGACATTCTGCACAAATCTGGACAGTTGAGATGTAGGGTGTATAACCTGAAAGCTTTGCGTGTTATATAAAGGTTTTTTCTTCTCAACTGTGTGAGTTATTCATTTGAGATGTATGCCTGATATTTATATTTCCTAACTCTGAGGTCACTGCACCTATGATTATGAGGATACTTTCAGCTATCAAACCCTGGACTTAGCACATGTTGCCCCCTATTCACACTCACAGTCATATTGCTATGTGGATTGCAGTTCTACTCCCCAGAATTTGTACATGAACCCTATATTTGTACAAAAGAAGGATCTATTACTAAGGGATCAGGAAACCAGTGCACAATTTTAGTGCTATAACCATCCCTTAGTGTTTACTCCTTTAAAAAAAAAAAAGTGAAAGCAAATTTCTTTTGTCTGTCACACCAATTATCAAAAACCAAAATCAAGAAGGGTTTCTGTGTTTTATATACCAGGACAGTCACTTTTCCAAGAATTATGTATTTTACAAGGTTATGGTTACAGTTTAAAATATAGTTTGTTTCTAAAGACATATTAAACTACTACTATTTGCACTAAGAGTTCATCGCAAATGATAGTCTAATCATGTTTAGTAATGGCTGTAAGTCAGCCATGAACTCCTTAATGCCAGTAACAGCAGAAGGAGCATAAACCTGAAAATCCCGAAGCAACGTACAAAATGCACAACTTGTATTTCAGTTAAATGGGTCGAGGTGATAGCTATAGAATCTGATGATTCTTGAACCAGACACTCTTGGGAACATGGGTTGAACTTGGCTAGGCCTGTAAGGGCCCCAGCTAGGCTTGTAACCTCCTATGATCCTATGGTAGAGCTCGACAGATTGATCACTGGCATTATTCTATCCTAGAGATAAGAAGTTTGGAAATATTGTACCTGAACATGCATATCCTAATTACTGGACTTCAAGCTTTTTGTATGCATTTTGCATTTGAGAGTCAAACAGCTCAGCAGGGAAAGGCATGATGGGTAGACAGATGTGCTAATAACCTGAGACACCTGGTAATGTTTCACCTGTGCACAGGTCTGATAAACTAGGTGAAGTATATCCTTAGTATCCCTAGTAACCCTAACAGTATGCTGTACTACAGTGAATTTCATACACAAGTATTTAAATTAAAGAAGTGGAAAAACTGAGCAAATCAAGCATAGCAGACTATTTTTGGATGTTTTCTTCATCTGCCTTTCCTTTTTCTTTTTATAGCCCAAAGTAGGATTCTAGATATTATTGATAGAAGTTACGGTATTCAGACTGAGGGTTTAAAATATTTTCAATATTGTCCTGCTGTCATACATTACAATTCAGTTGCACGCTTGTCACTATTAACTCAGGCTGCAAATATACGTCTGTGTTATGCACATCCGTCTGTGCTCATCTTGTCTGTCTGAAGCAAAGCACTCTAGGCCGTATCAAAGATGGTAGTGCCAACTTTTAGATAAAAAATGCACCATGACACAGGTTATCAAAGAAGCACCTTAAGCGTGTTCAGTGCTCTCTTTTGATTATTTGCAGATCCACTAATTGATGAACAGAGCCATCAGAGAGATGGAGACGGAGTTGGAGTAGGTAGATGGTGCAGATTAAATCAAGGCACCAGTACAGAGGCAGGGTCTGGGGATGCATTTTATGTCTTACTGTTCTGCTGACATTGACAGCAGGTGATTATAAAGTTATATATTCCGCATAATTTGTATTAGGCATAAAATAGGCATCAGCAGCAATCACAGGTCATTGTGCAGGTGTGTGCCCCAGGATCCCCATGTCACTGAACCTGTTGCTTAGAGTGCAAGACAATTTCAGCTGGACACTAACCTGCACAGTGTTAACAGTGTCTGAGTGCTGAGAGACAAATTGTAAAAGTTCAGTGGCTTTTCCTTCTTTAAGTACCCCATAGTGGGGCATTGCTCTGCATTGGCACATGGCCATAGGGCAGTATGGGTCACTGGTGATATTCTCAGCACTTTTGCGATGTCACCTTGATTGATACAACTCTGTATGAGAAGATGGAGGGAGAGTTCATCAAAGAGGTTATTGCAAAGGAGGATTTTACTTATTTCTAAGGTGCAAAGACCCCCCAAGGTACATTATTTATTTATTTATTGGCATTTGATTACCAGGAAAGTCTAACTAGGTAAAATCCCATTTTCAGGGAAGGTCCAGGGAGAAAAGCTCCAAATTATTACAAAACAATTTTAAAAACAATAATTTTACAGTCTTCAAAAATAAAACAAAAACATCCATGGTTTAAATAATTATAACAAATTAGACATGATATAAAAACATTGGTTAAGAATCAATACAAGTTATATGACAATCATTTAATATTTAAAGAAATTTTAGACAGTTTGTAGGGAAATTAAAGGTTAGTTAGTCTAATACAAATATGAATTTCAATATGAAGTGAGGGAAAAACAGTCTTATGGTATATTTAAAGAGAAAGTCAGGGAAAAGAATAAGACAGCAGTAAGGAAGTAAGTGAAGAAGGGAGAGTAAGGAGGTATAAGGAGTGAAAAGGTACTTGTTCACATTTAGGGATATAGTTTATCCTAGTTTTGAGCAAGCATAAAATCCAATTTTAGCTAGGAAGTCTTTCAGAGTGATTTTGAAAGATGGTAGGGAGTGTATTGACCTGGTGGATACAGATAAGGACTTCCAGGCCTTAGCAAGCTATAATCTTATAATCCTATCCCCTTGCACAGCTTACCCTTTGTGATATCTCTTCAGCCATAGAATTTATCATCCCGCTTCATTCATTCCTTATTAGGCCTATGATGGAATATGATGCACCCTATCACATGCATCTCATCAAGCATCAGTTTGAGAAACATCAATGTTTCCACACCAAAAAGATTGCAGCTCTTTGTAACCAAAGCTATTCTGTTAGACTAGAACTTCTATCCCTTTACTCAGTGTCATACAGACTCCTGAAAGGTGATCTCTGCTTAGCTTTCTCTGCTGTGAATGACCCAGCACTCTTTGAAGACCTTCACTTAATAGAAGGAGTGTCAAAGGAAACACCCAGTCTAGAGGTCTAAACCCACACCATCACATCATCAATGTCAAATACCTAACCCAACATATCCATTGTTTCTGGAATAGGCTGCCTTTAACTAACATACATCTCAACTGCCCAGATTTTTGCAGAATGTCCAGATTTTTGCCTCATATTTTTGGTCTGTTCCTCATAAAATTTGTGTTTTTTTTGTCAGATTACTGGGGATTGAAGTAAATAAATAATGACACACATTTACGGTTCAGATTTCATATCATTAAGAAAATGCATACTAACACAAATCCTGTTATTATAAGAACTGTCTTCATTTATAGGAGCAATATTTAAAATATGTTCCTATTTTATGGCCTTTGTCCCTCCCAATGGTTTTTGCTTTGTACAGATTTCTTGCACTAAGAAGTTGAGAGGTATTCAACATTTAAAGCCAGTCTGGAGGAGTGGATGGGCAAAGGCAAATGTTTCATATGGGACATGTGGAGAAGGTCCACTTAACAGTGGACACTGTTAGTGTCCCACCAGTACTGGGTGAAATGGCCGAGCTTCTTGATGGTCTTCTTTGGCCATAAGCTTAATAAGAAACCATAAACCTATGAACTTATAACAGCAGCAGCAATTTATTCCCCTGATGGCAAGATATAGGGTTCTTGATAGACATTCATCTGAGTGGTTTTGGATGAAGAACCCTTCACCTTTCATGATTTCTCTGACATTAAGCCCACTGGTAACTACATGTGATGGGGTAAGGCCAGACTTTTCACCCTGCCAACCATGTGTGTTTTTGAAGGTTTTTTTTTCTCCTGAGGTGGGACTTTCAGTAGTACATACCATGTGTTCCTGCTCATAACAATTTACACTTTTAATAAATCTGCTGATCCCTTGACTTCAACTGGAAGCCAGCCAATTATTGAGCAACATTCCAGTCCAAACCAGTCCACTGACTAAGGAAGGGAAGCATTCATAGAAACCTTAGTTCTCTCAGCCCTGGCTTACACTCTTACAACAACCTGTGTCTGGAAGAAAGCATATGCATTCTTTTTGTTGATGAGATGAATATATAAAACCAGGCTGATGCACAAGAAGTCACAGAAAGATTGGAGCTGACTTGGCCTGACTGCAGAAAAGAAAAAAATATTACAGCTTAACTTAATTGTAAACAAATGCAAAATAAGACATCTTAGAAGCAATAATTAGCAAAAAAGCACTACCTGTTTTAAGAAAAGCAGCAGCAAAAACAAAAGCAGAACTGGTGCTGAGAATACTCAAATCAGAGTATCTAAAAGTAAGCAAATAGTATGAAAAGTGAAGCAGGCAGGCAGAGTACTCATAGTGTGACAAGTGAAGCAGGCAGGCACAGTACTCACAGTGTGACAAGTGAAGCAGGCAGGCAGAGTACTCACAGTGTGACAAGTGAAGCAGGCAGGCAGAGTACTCACAGTGTGACAAGTGAAGCAGGCAGGCAGAGTACTCACAGTGTGACAAGTGAAGCAGGCAGGCAGAGTATGCATAGTGTGACAAGTAAAGCAGGCAGGCAGAGTACTCACAGTGTGTCAAGTGAAGCAGGCAGGTAGAGTACGCATAGTGTGACAAGTGAAGCAGGCAGGCAGAGTACTCACAGTGTGACAAGTGAAGCAGGCAGGCAGAGTACGCATAGTGTGACAAGTGAAGCAGGCAGGCAGAATACTCACATGAATTGAAAGAGAATCTGCAGTAGAAGACAAGTTATTAGTTTTTCATGCAGACCATCTGAAAGACCCCATGAGAAGTACTGTACAGAGTTACAGAAACCTAATTTTCACAAGGACAAATACAGAACAGAGGCTATATGGAAGATGGCAACACAGATGTTGCAATATGTTCTCCAGATGCTATTGCTCTAGGAGTCAGCTGTGACTCATGACAGAATGAGATATAAAGACTACAAAAGCTTATTGTGCACAGTAAAAGGAGGCAGACCAGAGGGTGATGTAGCATTTAAGTACCTTAAGAGGATGGTAGAGTCAACATCCAGTACACTCTTATAGGAGAAACACAGGAAACATTTAAAGATACAATGTATAAGGCTCAAAGGACATATTTTTCATATAAGGACTGGGGGATGATGGGAATATCCTGCTGCTGACAGAGGCGATAATATCAACAACTTCCTGCATGGAAAAATGGGCATGTTGTTGGTTAAGTAAGTTTTAAGAGATAAGGGAAACAGGGAGACTGGGTGGTCCAAGTACTCCTGACCAATGATCAAACATTTTTTGGGGGGTGTTTAATCCTGTTTCGTGGAATCTAGTGACTACACTCCCCAAGCCAGTTGATAGGATTTGCCTGTCTTTCATCTATTAGGCATCTTCCCCTGAGTAATGGTGAGGAAATGTGGGTGTGTCTTGAGATGACTGGCACTGGCTGACTGACAGCCGTACAAAGTCGCCCGTTAGTTATGAATAATGCATGAGATGTCATACTGCTGTAACACCAAAGCCACAGAAACTGTAAGATGAAAATACTTCATATAATTTCTGTAGATAACTGTAAGTAATGTCGGCTTCCAGTAAGGGGGCTGCTGCTCTCTGCACACCCCCGCTGTAGTCTACTAGCAAAACAACAACATTTCAGATATAGAATGTTACAAGGGCATAAAGGTTTGTACTCCAGCAGTAATTAAACTAAAATGTAAATAAATCAGCTGTAAAATACCACATAATTAACTTCATTTAACTCACAGCACTTGTGACAGGAGGGTTCAGGAGTGAGGTAGCCCTCAGTGAATGTGTTGCTATGATATATTTTTCAGTATTCATTTATTACCTTAATGATAAAATGATGGTAGATGGAAAACATCATGAATATTCACAAAAAGTGTTATGACTATGGGTGTGGATTAAGGAGGAGGCAGTCCTTGAAGACAGTGTGTGGGCGGGGTTTGCTACTGCACATATTGTAGGGTGTTTCAAGTAATGCCAAAATTTGAATGGAAGTAAAATAAAACTCCACCATTATTAATATATGTATTTAAAATATATAGGTGATGTGCAAAAATGTTATTACTGTACCACTGTAAAAATGCCAACAACATGCCAGTGTTTGTCTGCCCTCTTTACTGTTTGGTGTCCTGGTGTACTGCACATGGCTTTCTGGTAACACTTGCATTTCTGACAATCCCCCTTTGTTTTAACTATTCTGATTGTGAGGTTTACAGACTTCAACAGTCATCTTACACAACTTAGTTATTGGTTTCCTCACCCAAAGACAAATGTGTCAAGCTATGACATCAAAGCACCTATGTTGATATTTGTGTCTTTTTGGTTAAATGCCCTATATTTTTGGATCAGTCTGACTCTCTCTCTTGCTTTCTGGGAAGGGTACATTTTGTACTGACATACTATTGATTCCCTCAGTCAGACTTGACCTTATTGGCTCACGTCCAGGTAAGTTTTATCATCACCAAAAGTGGGATGTATGTCTTGAACCAACAAGCCAGCATAAGATGCTTCCTTAGAAATGTCCCAAGTCTGCTCATCTGACTAAGATGTAGGTGTTGTTGTGCCTTTCATTACTACTATCGGCTTTATTGTTCACTTTTCCCTTTGGAGTTTATTATCCCTGTTGCTGACAATCAGATTTTTTTGGTGTTCTTCTTCAATATTATGCCCATTATTTCACTCAGTGGACTGACTGATTTACCCTGGACCAGGGTTCTGTCACTGATAGAAAACACAAACTGGTATCATAGAGGGGATGTGATGGAGATGATACAAAGGTGTCCGGGTGCATTACTATCCTCAAAGCTAAGGATTTCAATACTGGCCTATCCTTTCCTGTCCCACTCACATAAATTACATCATTGTGATTGTGTGTGTGTGTGTGTGTGTGTGTGTGTGTGTGTGTGTGTGTGTGTGTGTGTGTGTGTGTGTGTGTGTGTGTGTGTGTGTGTGTGTGTGTCTGTGTGTTTGTTTTGCTTATCTGCACTCCCATTGTGAATGTCTGTTTGCACGTTTCCCTGTGCTTGAGACAAGTAAGGGAACATACCTCTCAGACCTCCTCAAATGATATTCCTAGAAATGACCCCCTAGAAATGAGAGGAATAACTGGTTCTTGCTATCAACCTTTCCGTCCGCAGCTGACCATATGCCACCTAGTTCACTACTGGGAATTCTAAGTCAGGTGCACCTGTGGGCCATTTTACCTTGTGATAAACATTTATTCACTTACTACAGGCCAATGTTTTCACACCATATGTTAATGTAACATGATTACAGCAGATATTTTGTGGTTATGATTCATATTGTGAAAAACCTGTACCTGCATGGCAAGCTAAATATTGGCCTCTGATGGTTACAACCACTATGACAAAGACTTTGGAATGCTTTGGTACAGTGACGGATTTACTTTCTGCAGCTCTTACAAAATGTCCCAGAAAGACAGAGAAAGAAAGAGAAGGTGAATGCCTGCTTTACATCTGCACGTGGTACTTTTATGGACAGCTGGCCTCATTCTTGATTTTGGAAGGTACAGGTCATCAATTCATACTGCTGTTAAAGAAATCAAAAGTCTTAGAGGTCATGTTGCCTCACACTCTGTGGTAGCAGATGCTCTGAGACAAAATGTTCCTGTTCTCACAGTCTCCACTCGTACCTTCTTGTATCACACAATTAAAATGCATATGCAGTTTATATAACAACACACTGAGTATTATGCATCAGCACGTTTCTCTTAAAAACTATCGTGTTAGTGCCCCCTATTTCAGTATGCTTGTCTCACACTTCACTAATAGAAGAAAAAGAATTCCTTCTCACAAGGCACATCAACGTAATTCTTCTAGCAGAAGATGTTCAGTTTTCCAGAAGATCCAGGTTCTTGTCCATTCTAATCTTGACTTGACTTTTCATATTGTGGCTGCTGCCCTTTAATTTAATCAAACTGATAAATGTCATCCATCTCAAACAATTATATTTGCTATGGCTACATAAAATGGATGTTGTTGAATCTATTACTGTGGTGTTTAATACACATGTAAACAAAAGGAAAGGTTGAAAATGCTCCTTTGTGGTGATTCATTTCACAGCACAGACGGTGTCCTAGAAAAAGTACACACTGTTCTGTCAGATACTATGGCAGGATCAGATTTCACCCAATGTTTGGAGGATAGCTGTTTTGAAACAAGAGAAAATATAACGAGTTGATTTGCAGATCCCCTGTGCTTGTCAGATGTTTCTGCAGCAATTAAATCTAATTGGAGTAAATGGCATGCGATTTCTAAAGATGCATCTTTATTTCCTAGAGTTGACTGTGCAGAAAAGTGAAGCCTCTACCGCCTGCTGCCATAGTGCTGTTCTTACAAATGAATTGTGGATGCTGTTTAACATGTATTGTCATGTCACCTTGCATATCAGAGATGAAATAACTTTTTAGACTCACCAAGAGAAGGACTGAAAGTTGTATGTCATTGAATCTTCTAGGGACTGGGTCATAAGAAGTGTGAAGCGTATATCTGGTGCTTCTGTGTGTGTGTGTATGTGTGTGTGTGTGTCATATTTCTCAACCTCTTAGTGCAAGAAATTTGGATAAAGCCTCAAACAATGATGGGAAAAATGCCCAAAATTAGGGACATATTTTAAATATTGGTCTTATAAACTTTAGAATGTTGCTAGAATAACAGGATTTGTGTTAGCATGCATTTTCTGAAGGATATGAAGTCTGAAATCCAAATATATTTCATGATTTAGTGACTTCAGTCCTCAGTGAGATGCCAGAAAACTAACAATTTTAGGAGGAACAGACCAAAAATATGAGGCAAAAATCTGGACAGCTGAGAAACATGACTGTGTCTGTGTGCATGTGTATATACATATGTGTATGTACATATACGAGTATTCTACCAATATTCGAATTAAGAAATGATGACATTCACATTCTACCAATATTCGAATTAAGAAATGATGACATTCACATTCTACCAATATTCGAATTAAGAAATGATGACATCCACAAACTGAGCCACATCAATTCAAGCAGTGCTAAAGTCACAGACTACCAATCCCAAAAGTCAACAGATTGCAAAAGGAAAAGAAACGCCTAAACCTTCTTATTGATTGACTAAAACAAACAAGCAAACAAAAATCCATAACACCACCACAGGACCAACTGTTTATGAACAGAGAAGTACTGCTAGGGAAAGGATTTTTTATAAGGTAACATGCTGGATTACGTTAGGGCAGGTTTATGGTTAGAACGGATTTGTAATGCTCACGTTACTTATGTGTGTTAAGTTTAACCCCACCCCTGCTCCTGCCCCTAACCCTGCATAATACCCTTATAGCATCACTAATCACACATTCAGACATGCATCCATGCATAAGATATGTTTAACACTAAAACTATCCCGTTACCCTATCCGTGACCTGCAAACAATTTTGCGCAAGCACACACACACACAAAAACATTACAATTATCCCCTTACCTAACCTTATGCTAACCCTCGCAAATACTCAGAGAAACACTCCATAACCACTTACCTTCACAGACAAATACCCTCTCAATAATACTGATGTCTGTAGTTTATGCAGTTGATATAAGCAACGTTCAACAGGAAATCACAGCAGTTAAATTAGTTGACCAAATGAATGTTCAACTGATGACACAGCAACACTCACACACACACACACACACACACACACACACACACACATATATATATATATATATATATATATATATATATATATATATATATATATAAAATCTGAGTAAGTATATTCAAACAGAACAATCATCAGCCATGACATATTCTAACAAAAAGAAACAGTCGACTGTGCAATGGTTGATTGTATATACTACACAAAAAACATGATCACAAATTCAATAAAAACAACCTTACACTTGATCATGAAAATAAATCCCCCCCCCCCCCCCACACACACACACACAAAGAATGTGTTTGTCTGGTGGTTTTGCAGCAACACCTCACAAAATTGGGGTTTTACCCCATACTCCCCTTACTTATATGTATTAACCTTATTGTCATAAAAGTGACATGACAAAGGCATTCAGCTCAGTAAGCAAAAGCCCTGCCTGCACAAAACTCAAGTCAGGTACTGAAGCTAAACTGTAGCCCTGCTTCATTGCTGAGTACCTGACATGTCGATGAAATGATCTGCTCCCATTTATCTAGCTACACTATGTGTCATATATATATATATATATATATATATATATATATATATTATATATATACACACACACACACACACACACACACACATATATATATATATATATATATATATATATATATATATATATATATGTACACACACATATATAAAAGCAACAGCAAACATCAGAAGACTGAGGCAGCATTATTACATCCTGAAACATCAGTAAAAAAATTCCACTACAGAATAAAAAAACTCAACAATCAGTAGTAAATGCTGGAATCACATCCACAGGACACTAAGCAATAACTGTGTGTCCAAAAGTTTAATAGGAGATTACAGCTTTTGTTCCACAAGGACTTCTTTAGAATCTAAACAAATTGATGTAAAACCAAGATGTACTACTCTCTGATGAATTGTGAAACATCGACAGAGAAAAGTGCACAAAACTTCTGTTATTTGAGATCACTGGATAATGGGGATTGAGGAACTGCAACGTTCTCAACTGTGGTGTGATCTTGAACTTGGAATGTACAAGTAACAGTGGGTGGTGTTGTTTTGTAGGAGTCTGTTTTGGCATCCGTAATATATACATATACATATATATATATATATATATATATATATATATACACACACACACACACACACACACACACACACACACACACACACACACACACACACACAAAATGTATCCTAGGGTCAAGGAAATGTAGTTTACCAACCTTTAGAGTAGTGTACATTTCCTTAAGGAAGAACAAACCAAAAAAGAGAAAACTAGTTGTACAGGAGTGATACCACCCCACAAATTACTAAAATAGATATTGTCATGACTTCTAATCTAAGATCCTTGTCTAAGATCACTTTGCATTCTTATTAACAATAAGAAAATAGGATCCAAGCTGGTATTGCTTGTTTAAACTTTGGGTTATTAAGTAAAAACAAGAAGTGAGTGCTTTCACCCGTGTCAGAGATCCGTCAGATCTAAGTTATAATATAAGTAACAAGCACTGTATTCATTTCTATTTTCCATATAAAAAGCCATGTAAATTACACTGAAGCCTTTGTTAGACCATAGTACTGAACTCCTAAAATGTCCCTTGCCAGAACCCATGTTAGCACTTGTTTCTGGGTCTGCACTGGTAGGGAGATTCGATATTCAAGATTTTTTTTCAATATTGTGATCTTCAGTATTTTGGTCTTTAGATATTATAGTCTCAAGATTTTGATATTCATGGTTTTGTTGTTAGATATTTTTATAGAAAACCATATAAATTGTACACACACACACATTGTTTTAAATATATATGGATATAAGAGTGGGCATTATCAGAAAAGAGCAGGCCATGGAGGTCCAAACAATAATCAGACAATAGATAATTGTGAGGGTAATATGTGTGTAAAAGCTAAAAGCAATACAATGATCATCGTCTGGTTTGCTGTGGACGGTGTAAGTCTATATGTGTATGGCAACAACAATTTGGAATACTTTGCTGTGGGCATTCTTTCACTTTCCTTACAGGGTGATATCAGTGTTATAGAGATGGAGCTGGCCTTTTAGGAGAGGTTGTTTGTGGAAGCACAGCACATTTATGCAACAAGTTGGCCTTTTAGGAGAGGTTGTTTGTGGAAGCACAGCACATTTATGCAACACAGTTTAATTATTACTGATATGGAGGAAGCGGTGTAAGTGTATGTATTTGTGACTAGTGACATGAAGTACACTATTGTTTCCATTGTTTGTCTTAAACTTTCTTCACAGTAAAAAACCTGAATCATCGCCATCATCAACCCTCTATTTCCCATTTTCTACATGGGTTGGGGTATTAGGCATTTGTAAAAACCATCTCCCTTGATTCAGTGCCAGTCTCCTACTTTCTTTGACAGTCATGCCTGTCACAGGTCTTTTCTCATAGAATCCACCCACATATTTGCTGGATACCCTAGTTTCTTCTTGCCTTCTTCCTGTCTGACCAAACTCTTCTTTACCAGATTGTTTTCTGCCCTTCTGCACATATCCATACCACTGTAATCAGTTATCTTTGACATTCTCTGCAACTGGAGAAACTGATTGTGTGTGTGTGTGTGTTTGTGTGTGTGTTTTCACATGGCTGTCTTTTGGGGGGAAGGCAGGGTATATATGAAAACAATTGACTATCAAGCTGGCTTCTTAGGAGCAAAGAGTATGTATGTTTGTGTGTGTGTGTGTGTGTGTGTGTGTGTGTGTGTGTGTGTGTGTGTGTGTGTGTGTGTGTGTGTGTGTGTGTGTGTGTGTGTGTGTGTGTCTGTGAGATGTGTGAGCTTGCAGTCATGAGGAGTTGCTGTGGGCTTTATTGTATGACTGAGAGCAATGAAATGAAATAAGTTTCAGTGGCCATTATTCATTTATTTGTATTTATTTTTAATTTTATTACAATCACATATCTGAGGTGAACACATTCCATAAAGTGAATTTAATTGGTGGGCATGATGGCTGATTTTGGATGAAAATGACTCAAACCTATTGACTTTGCAGAGCTAAGGTGTGTTTGGTAAAACAAACTTATCTATTTTACTGTGGCCATTGTTTTTGGAACTAGTTGAAATGCATTACTGTGGATATTACCTTTTTGCAACAATTACAATCAGACATGTGAGGTGTATATAACATACATATATAAAGTATAAAGTGGCTATCACTGTTGGGTATGGATGTAGTTTACAGATGAAAGTGACTGATCCTTGCTATCACTTGATCACAGTTAAACAGCCATTAGTCTTTCATGGCAGGAGGAGTGCCACTGTGTGTGTGTGTGTGTGTGTGTGTTGGGGGGGGGACTTGAGGAGTTGCTGTGGATTATACTGCATGGGTATGACTGTAATGAGCTAAAATAAGCTGAAGTGGACATTATCTATTTGTTTTATATTTAGTTATTTTCATTTAATTACAATAAAAAATGTGGGGTGTAAACATTCCATGAAATTACCGTAACTGGTAGGCACAAAACCTGCCTGTGGAGGAAAGTAACACACGCCTGCTATAATCTGATCACATTTAAACAGCCATTGATCTGAATTGGCAGAGCTAATGTATGTTTGGATAGAATAAACTGAAATACATTTGTGTTGAAATATATTATTGTGGCCATTAAGTTTCTGTAATGATCACAGTCAGATGTGAGGTATATGCAGTCAATAAGGTAGCTATCACAAGTATGGAGGCAGTCTATGGATGAGACTGACTGAACCCTGCTTTCACTTTATTTATTTATATTTGTTTTCAGAGTAGAGCACTGATCTCCATGTACCATTTTGTGACTCAGTCCAGGAGTAGTGTCTGGTTAAGTGGCTTGGTTTAGACTCATACAGTTAGGTAATAGATACTGAGGGAATCAAACCTTGCACCACTGGCCCACAGAAAACAGCTCATTAACAGCTCCTTAATCCTCTAAGCCAACTGCACACTCACAATCACACTTGATCACAATAAAACAAATGGTGTCTGATTTAGTATGCTTTAGGAATTTAAACACTTCAGAAAGGGTGACATATTATTTATTTTTAAATAATGAAGGTCGAATTTGAGTATTTAGATCTTGCAATGCAGTGGAAGAGTACAGACACTCGACTGCACTTACACATATAGTTTCATCAGAGCAGATGATATTTACTAAAAAAAAGAAAAAAATCTTCTGTACCTGTTACTCAGCAGCAATCTCTGTTATAGGCAAAACTATCAACTTCTCATTAATTACTTAGCCTGCACTACAGTCATATGATTTTGTATATCACAGAACAGCTGTGTATGATTTGTCATATTAAGGCAAATGAACAAGTCAGCCATGAACCCAGCTGAAGGCCACTCATGTCTTTTTAGCACTATAAATTAAACATTATATGGCCACCATACAAGGCTGTGATCCAAATACATTGGCTGAGCAAATGAATCATTAAATCTAAAATGTTAGATTCCAGCTGTGACTTATCACTGTTTTCAATGACTTTTACAAGCTCAGGCCCGCATGATACACTGATATAACTTGTAAGTCATCCAGTCATGTCACTTAATAATCAACTTCAATTATAATATGTTGGACATGTTGCATAAAAATATGACCTACAAATAACATTTAAGTCATATTTCTTACTATTATAAAAAAAGGATCATTAAATATCAGCTTAAGCTAGTCAAGAAAAGCGGAACATTCATATTAATAGTAGATTGAGGGAGAAAGGGGGGGGGCTGCAGCTCTGATAACAAATGGATACAACTTATTCTTTATCATTCCTGCAGGGGTGTAATGCTTCCCATCAGTCCTCATGCCTATTTGCATAAACCTTTACCTGTCTCACTCTAAGGTACCCTGCTGTCAATCTTGCGCTCTGTATTTTTTAAGTAGGGAACATTTGGCAGAAAAAAAGATGCAAGACTGTGTAAGTATACATATAAAATATCATTGTGACACACGTGATTGGATGTAACCCATAAGACACAGGTAGATAAAGTGAAACATGTTTCATTCTCTCTCTCTCTCACTATGTTTCGCTGTCTGTACGCACCTAGCCAGACTGTACCATCTGTCTTCAGGTAACAGTAATACAAGAGTTATAGCAAACGGACACTATAACCAAGAGTATCCAAGGATAATTGAGAGTGAATGAATGGATGCTCTTCTAGGATAATTCTTACAGAACCTGTTGTTCCCTGTACTTGTGCACTAAGCTTGTAATGCTTAACATATATGCTAATTCCTTATCAGACACCAACTTAATAAAATACGTGGGTAGAAACATTCCTAAATAAAGTCTGCCATAGTAGCATGAGACCTGTCAGCATTGTTTAAGGCTTTATTATACTTAAGAAATGTAATCACCCAGTCACTTTGATATCATTTTGTGCAGAGTTTGTTGCACATTTTGTCAATGGTTGATTTAGTTATGTTGGACTACAGCTTAACTGTTAGTGATTTGCTTCATTCGGAGTTGGGTAACCGCAGTGTTAGTAAAGGATCTAAAGGGTTATGGGGGGCAACCCCCCCCCCATGTAAAAAGCAATGCTTTAAATGTATTTGCAGGGTAGGGGTATGCATGTATGTAAGTTGGGGAGTTTTTGTTATTTTTAATATATTGAGGGAGGGTTGTAGTTGTAGTGTCCTGACTGCAAATGTGAAGTGTTTGTTTACATTTGTGATCTGTAATGTTTGTTTCTTTTTACACAGTTAAAGTGGTTTCAGATGAAAACTGGTCAGTATATTTTCTCTTGCCCTATTTAATCTTTTATCAATAGTAATATCATATATATATATATATATATATATATATATATATATATATATATATATATATATATATATATAGGCACACATATATACACACCCATACACAAAACCACATGCATATGGTTTCTCTGTGTTTTGATGAATGTACATTTTTGTTGACAAGCACATGGGGTATTGCATAATGTCAAAGGTATGGACACCCAAAGGATGCAAATATCAATAATATGTTTTTGAGACAAGTGAGTATGGTTGGAGGGGATGAGAGTTTGTGAGTGTGTTGTGAGTTAGGGTTAGGGTTAGGGTCTGGAATAGGTGTTGTGAATTTGTGTGCGAGTGTGTTTATTTTAAGGTTAGTGTCAGGGTTAGATGTAGTATTTTTAGTGTGTGTGTGTATATGTGTGTTTGGGCGGGGCAGTGAAGTAGCAGTTAGTGTTGTCACCTCACAGCAAGAGGTCTCCAGTTCAATTCTTGGCTGGGGTGCTTTCTGTGCAGAGTCTGCATGTCCTCCCTTCGTTCATGTGGGTTTCCTCCAGGTGCTCTGGTTTCCTCCCACATTCCAAAGACATGCAGTAGGTGGATTGGACACTCTAAATTAGCCTTAGGTGTGAATGTATGCATGCAAATGTGTGTGTTGCACCCTCCAAGGAGGGTTGGGCCTTGGGCTAGCAACCTAAGCCAGTAAAAGTCGTAACTGCTACAGAAACAATGAGCACTGAAAAGTGCTCCTTTCCTGATATACCACATGGTGCACAAATAGGAAAGAGAAAGAGAGAGCGGTTTGTGTTTGTGAGTGTGTCTTGCATTCTGACAGTGTTACACTGAGGTTTTTATTAAGGCAAGGTTTAGAGTTAGGGTTGGGATAGATGGAGGTGGAGCCCCCAGCCCACCTTACTAATGGGTGCTAGCTATAACCCTAACACTGCCCCTATATATTATCTTAATAAAAGCCTTCCTATAAAACCGCCAGTATTCAGCCAAATTTAAGGTTAGTAGTGTTATGAGGGGGTTTTAATGCTAAACATGAAAAAAGGGAATATTCCTAGACACAGAGATCTTGGACGTATCGTATACAAGTCTATGTTCTCAGACATTCAATCTTACAATTACATATGGTTACCATAAAACACCCCTCCTAGAATTCCTAAATATTATCTACTTGAAAGTCAATGTTAAATTTACTTAGCTGGATGAAAAATTATTGTCTGTATCTGCAACATGTCCTATCAGCCATTATACAAAGTGCTTACAATTTATACTATACACTTGACAGGTGTATCTCAAACGTTTGCCCCAGTTAGGCATAAATAAGGAGGAAAATTCAATATAAAACTTGTATAGTGCAGTTACAAAGTGCAAAAGAAAGAAAAGGTACTACCAAATCTGTAAGAATTGCCCATACCAAGTAAAATACTAGATTCTCCAAAGAGTGGTGTTACAAAGTTAATAAACACTCCAACAGAGATACAAATTATTACCAAGCTTGTAAAACACCAAAACTACTATACAAAAACAACAAAGTTAATAAACACGCCACTAGAGCTACAAATTATTACCAAGCTTATAAACTACACAAACTATTATACAAAAACAACAAAGTTAATAAACTCTCCAATAGATACAAATTATTGCCAAGCTTGTAAAATGCACAAACTATTATACAAAAACAACAAAGTTAATAAACACGCCACTAGAGCTACAAATTGTTACCAAGCTTATAAAATACACAAACTATTATACAAAAACAACAAAGTTAAGAAACATGCCACTAGATAGAAATTATTACCAAGCCTGTAAAATAATGTAAAGTACTATACAAAAACAGATTAAATATAACTAAATAAAAGAATCACTAAAACAGAAAAAACGGTTGGTTATGAATTTGTTTTAGCATGTCAGCATGAGAGTAATAGCATCATTTATGTAAATTGCATCAGGATGTGTATGTATATATATATATATATATATATATATATATATATATATATATATATGAGTCTACTTCTAATGACCGAAACGCCGATTCGCCAACAGTGAAATAACAACACACAAACCCGACAAACGCAACACCCCGAACAAACAACACAGTACACTACAACACATATCCACTAGCCCTAACCCAAACCCTAACCCTAAGGTCCGACACACCACTACACTCTCCCTACTGCCTAAGCACCCGCTCCTACACCACCGACCCTACCTGCACCCTAACCCTAACTCACTTACACACCCCACCCCCCCAAGTCCCGACCACACACACTCCCTCCTACCTGCACCCTAACCCTAACTCACTTACACACCCCAAACCCTCCTAACCCTACATCCCTGAGTATTGTATATATATATATATATATATATATATATATATATATATATATATATACATGCACACACACAGAGCGAGAGAGAGGAGAACTTTAAGAATAAGCTTATACAGTCCAAAAATGAACAGGAATTAAATATTTCTACTGAGAGTTCAACATGTAATTCCAGTGTCCACTGACATGGCAGACATCCCGTTAAATAAAATTAACAATACCATCTCTATTGTGCAGGACGACTTTTCAAGTAGTTTTCTGAACAATTTTATAATCCATATACTCCTAAGTACACTCATCCAATCAGGGTATGTAGCAGAACTCTGACATCTAGTAATATTCTGATACAGAAGGAAGGACCCATATCTGAACCAGGAACTGTTGGCTCATTTTTTTGATGTGCATTTTTAGAAATCATATTGAGTTTAATTCAGCATTTGGTATAATAATACAATAATGATCTAGACCTTATGGATGTGGACCAATATCGTTTCATCCAGAACAAGGGGTACCCACTCAGCCTTGTCAGTTGTCCGTGAGAATGTTAATGCAGCTATGGGTGAGGGCTGACTGTACACACAGCCTCTCTTGATCTTCTGAAAACATATACAGGGATTATAGATAAACTAGCTCAAATAAAGGCATTAGATCCACTACTGGTTAAATGTCACAATCCTGCTAGTAATGATATGAAGGTTCCTGTCTAAGCCAACCAAGGAAGTCAGTGATGTGACGCAGGGTCTGATACTAGGTTCTCTGATCTGTGCTTTACAGGTAGTTAATAGATATGCAGTCCAGGAGACCATAGAAGAACCTAGCCCCATTTCTCAATTGTTCCAGAGGACTATCTAGTTAAGCAATTTTCACAGAGTCACACATTAGGCAAATGGAGGCTGTGGGAATCAAACTCTTGACTAGACAAAACAGCTAATAGTTCATAGGTGTATACTAGGCTAACAACCACTAGAGCCTTTATAAGCCTAGCCATGCAACCTAACCCAATTGTGTACCAAAATATCATGGGCATTTATTAGGAGGGAGTATGTTAGGGTGTTTATAGAGGTTACATGGAGAGAGGTATGTTAGTTTGGACATTACTGCCTGCCTCTGTCTATCAGAGACATGGAAGCCAGACCAGGGGTGAACTTTGATTTCCCATCCATTGGTCAAGGATACACTCAAATAGGGTTAAGGATGGACTCTACTTCTCATGGATGGGAAGGCTGTTCTAGAGCATGGGGCTCCTCTGAGACACATATATTTCTCTTCTCACAAACATGTCTTATTTATATCACAAGTCAAAATATAAGCTCTTGGATTTAGTAGTTCTGATGGCGTTCATTTTGTGAATGTGCAAAAGGTCCATCAGAGCTGGACCCGAGGATGCCTTGTATTCCAGGCATAGATCACCTCTCAGTAACCTGTAGGAGAGAAGAGCACATCACGAAGGGCTTTTCATCCAGAAAAAAGGAGGTCATTGTCCCACTGTACTCATCCCTCATTAGACCCATTATAGAATACAACACCCCGTTTGGTATGTACCTCTCAAGACATCTGCAACAACTGGAAAGGCCGCAGAAATACCTCACTAAAAGAATCACAGGCCTAAAGCAGATGTCCTACGCTGACCGCCTTAAAAAACTTCAGCTATACTCTGTCGCATATTGTCTACTCAGAGGCGATCTTTGCTTAACATACAAGGCCATGTCAAACCCAGAGCTGTTGGATATGCTACACTTAAAGAAATCCCAATCCCTCAGAGCCACATGCTCCAGGGATCTAAACCTTGTCATCACAATAAACAAAACATGCTGGAGGGATAGGTTCCTGACCCAGAGACTCCCCAGACTCTGGAATAGATTGCCCATACATATCAAGCAGAGTGCCTCTTTGGCCCTCTTCAAAAGGAACCTTGACGATTGGATGGGAGAAAGGAAATTCACCCCGGGGATCACATCAGTCACCCTGCTAGACAGGGGTCCAGGGAAGTAAATAGTGTGGGAAGAAATAGCCAGGGAATTGTTATGGCTAGGCTTGTATAGGCCCTAGGACTGATAGCCTAGTACCAACCTATGAACCTATGAGTTAGGGCTTTAAGGTGATCCATACAGGACAATGTGTTTATAGCCTGGGTTCTTCTGGTAAGAAACCTTTGTGGGCATTCCATCAGCTGCATATGTCTGGTCAGGTACACACCGAAGGGGGCATTATACTCAATGATGGGTCTGATAAAGGCTGAATAAAGTGGCACTATGGCTTCTTCTGACCTGGCTATTATGCTCTTCCCATAAGTTGGGCCACATAGAATGATTTTCTTACTACCTTGGCCACATATTGGTCAAAGGCCAGATTACTGTCTACAGTTGTTCCCAGATCCCTGTCTACTAGGTCAACTCTTAGGGGTGTCTTATTAATGGAGTAATTAGCCTGGGTGGCAGTTTTCTCAAAAGGCACTATAATGCATTTCTGGCATTCAGTTTTAATCCATGACTTTGGCACCAGTTATTTGTTTGTATTAGACCCTCTTGTAAGATGTTTGTGTTGTGGGAGGAGTCTATAACACCTCCCAATTTTTAGTCCTCTGCAAACTTGGTCAGCCAAAGGTACCTGCCATAAGCCTTTACCTCTGAGAAGTAGATGCTAAACAGGAGTGGTCCCAGCACAGTGTCCTGAGGTACCCGCTGGTGACCGGTCTATTAGTGGAGATGGTATCACCAATCCTGATTTCCTAGGTCCTGTCTGTAAGCCAGCTGGCAATCCAGTGAGTTATATATTGTTTTATGCCCAGTTTGATGAGTTTGTCAACTATGCCCAGGTAGGTGGTATGCACTATTTTCCCTTCATCCATTACCTTGTGACTCTCTCAAAGAAGACAATCAGGTTTAGTAGGCATGACCTTCCCTTGACAAAGCCAAATTGGGCTGGGTCCAGTGTCTGAACGTTGCCTATGGCTTTGTTGATCACTTCCATGATAATCCATTCCATGGCTTCTTAATACTCTGCACTAACTGCCAGGAAGTTAAACTCCATCAAGCCAGAATCAAACCAGCAACCCAAGGATGCCTTGGAAATTATTACAATCCTCTTCACTACCAGATGAGCTACTTAAGGAATTTTGTTTTCTGAAGTACAGGTGGATGCACTTCTCTGGTAGAGAAACTATACAGATGAATGTACGTTATGTGACGTCCATGTATCACCTGCAGGTTCTGCTCCCTTCAGAGTACCTTGGCAGTAATCGATTTTAGTGCACTGACCATAATCTGAAGTCTAATGTCAAAAAATACAGCTTAGTATTCTTTGAAAAGATGATCATTTCTTGCTAATGCACCACTGAAGGCAATCCCCTTAAAACAGACTATCACTGGCAAAACTGTGCTAGGTTATCTCACATACCCCCTCTCACTCTCAAAATTGAGGACCAAAAAATAAGAAATAAAGAGAAATCGAACAAAACAATTATTCTGTCAAAGTTCAGGAGAAAACAAAAAACAACATTGTCTTTCAAAGATGAAGACCAAAAAAAAAAACCTCTGTTTCCCTGAAACTGTAGCAAACCACTTGCTACAAATGTAACAAGCAGCTTGCTACAGTTAAAATAGCACATAGGAACTGCTGCAGATCTTCAGATGTGACCACATATAAAGTATCAGCATTCATTTCTGAATGCCGGTACTGCACTACTGTCCCATCGGTATCTGCCGATTGTGCCCCCTAACACCTTACACCTGGAGCAGCCACCTCATTTGCTCCAGACTAGCTATGTCTCTGATCACTGGAATTCACAGATTAATGCTGCATGGGTGTGCAGTGATAATATGGGAGTAATGGCTCATCGATAAGAAGAAACTGCATTATGTATTGTCTATGAATCCCTACACCCTTTGCATCACCACTAGCTAACTCTTCACTATGCACTACTTGTCTATTAATCCTAGCCAATGTTATCAAGGATCTCTGAACACTATTAGACAATTATCTAACCTTCAACCAGAAACGCTGCAGCAGTTGTCATGAAGCTCTTGGAGAAAGACATGTATGTAATTTATTGCTAAAATTCAATATTAAAAACACATCAGCAAAAGGAGAAAATACAGTACACACAGTCTCATGTTAGTGGAATATACTCCCACTGATAATAAAACATTGTGACTTTTACTTCTACCATCAAAAGCGGTCTAAACGAACATGTGGGCATTAACACCATCGTCATTCATGATATAACTGTGGCAAAGCTTCTTGATGACCTATTAGTCATAAGCCTGTCTAATATACTTTTGAACATGTGAATGTACATAAATAAAGCTGACATAGTTTAACCCCATTAGAACATGCTGGAAAAAAAACAGTACGACAACTGACCAAATTGGTTACTGATCTGAACCAGTAAATAAGACAGGATTTTGTAACTGTTACCTGTTACCTCCTGATCTGTACTGAATTTGGCCAACCCCATCAGTTACATTATATGGAAATGTGAAATTCACTGTGTATCCCCTAGCAAAGGAAAGGCCAAAGAGATATGAAGTCACTTCATGTTACATCATAAAGATGAAGAAGATGCTAAACAGTGGTTTCCTTTAAATCAATGTACTATTTTAACAACTGCCAAGACGATGGTATGATTTAAGGTCAGTGTGAGGATATACTGCATCAATGAAAGATAATCCAGAACAAACAAGCTAGCAAACGTCACTGTTTGAAACAATCTGAGTGAACACAGAAAAATATCGGTGTTAGACTCATTAGTGGTGTGAACGAACATGTTAAGCAGGGATAAAGGGATATACTGGTAACTCAAGCAGTTCTGTCATGCTGATGGCGTGCATATTTTTGCAGTTTATTTAGGCAACAAGCTAAGTTGAGACTTGCATGGATTTCATGGTGTCACCTTTATGTTTGCAGAGCACATTCTTTGAGCCAACCATTTCCAAGAAAAGCACAGGAGAAACTAATGCACAGATTAAAATTTAATAAATTTAATTTTGTATGCTTACTGCTCTGTAGGGGAGGATAATAAAAGCACTGCTTGCAAAACATAATATTATCACGGACTGCAGGATAAAGAGTGTAACTAAAGTTACCCTGTCTCTGTTTATTCACATGCAGCTAGTTACCAGAACAGTGATATTAACCGAATTAATCACTTCAGTAATTTAGGTCAGAGATAAAATACGATGCTTACTATGGACCTGTGGTGAGCTTATGTTTAATTGCTTTAGCTTTTTCTTACTAAATGAGCTGAAACTCATATAGGAACAACAGGAGGTTTTGAGAACACATGCCAGTCATAACTTTCCCTTCTTTCATGTCCACTGCTTTACCACCTGACTTTCTGTTTGTGCCTGCTAATGGTCCTCAATGAGTTAGCACACCGCTCAACCGTCCTATCAACCTATTTGTTTTCTGGTAAACTATTGAGGACTGAATTTATTAAAGAATAATAGACTTTTGAGTTTCAGACTTTGTGTTTTTAGGAAAATGCATGTTAATGCAAAACCTGTTATTCTACCAGCATTCTAAGTGTATAATAGCAATATTTAAAATCTGTCCCTGATTTTTGATCTTTGTGCCCCCAATTATTTTTGGCTTTCTCCAGAATTCTCATGCTAAAAGGTTAACAGGTATGTGTTTTCACTTCAACATCTCCTTAGCACAAGAATGAAAAGACAGCTTCACGAGATATATACATTCTTTTTCTCTTTTCTATGCAATTCCCATCTTTCTTAATTTTAGAGGTACTTTTTTGAGCCATTTAACATTTGATCTTCTTACACAGCATATAACAACTTGGTATCTCCCTTCTCAGCTTATACACGGTGCCACCTTAAAGGCTTCTTCATATACCATGTGGCTTTTTGCAGACTCATTAGTTTTATCCAATTTCCAAACATTACCGCTACCAGAATACTGTCAGTCATTAATATCTAAGGCTAGGGTGGCAATGTCCTGAAATGCAGCTGAATGTTTGCACTACTTTTTCACATAAATTGTTAGAAGGATATACAGATTATCCAAATATATTTTATTTAAAAAAATGCATTCTGGGCTTCCCAGGACAAACATCTAAAACTTTTAGTGACTGAAATCTGGACAGAGCCTGACATAATCGGGAGACAAAGGTCCAAAAATGGGGAAACATTTTAAACATTGCTCTTATAAACTTAGAATGTTGCTAAAATAAGAGGATTTGCGTTAGCATGCACTTTCTGAAGGATATGAAGTCTGAAACTCAAATGCATCTCATTATTTAGTGACTTTAAGCCTTAGATAAGCCAAGTGATTTGTCAAAAAAACACAATTTGTTATGACAAATAGACCAAAAATATGGGGCAAAAATCTGGACATTCTGCAAAAATCTGTACAGTTGTGAGGTATGTCTCAGGATAATAAAAAAAAAGTATTTCAGAACAAGATTTGAAGACTATAATGACTTCTGTTTTACTTGTTTAACCATTTAGGGATTTTCAGGTTTGATCTGAAGTAACTCTATAGTGCAACTTTTAGTCTAGAGAATCTGATTCTAATAAACTGATTTTGATTAAGTCTCATCACCTCATTGACCTAAACTTCTACTAAAAGATGTCATCTGCAAAGATTTTTAGCTCTAGGCTACATCTGTGACAGCTACCTGTCAGTACTCATGATGTTTTGATCTTTTTCATCTATGAACAAAACTGCAGCTACGAACCAAAACTAAATCACAAGAACACCTTCAATGACTGAAGAAACGTCAAACTGGCACGAAGTAATAGTTCAAAAGCTTTAATTGCATAAAAATCACAGAAATACTGAATCAAGCGCTTTCACCTGACTAATATCAGGCTTTATCAAGATACCAAAAAGCTAAAACCACCATTCTTATATATCATTAGATACAGTCACATGATAGTTAATTATGAATAATTACTCTCATTAAAAACTTTTCTTAAAAAGACTTTACGTAGTAAATAAATAACTTAGAAATGTCATTAATTACATATACCATATACAGTGTTTGACTAAAAAATGAATGTAACCACAAATTAATTTAATTTAAAATGTGTTATCATAAAAACTGTGTTATAATAAATATGTTATAATAAATATATATCAATATTTTTATAATTTTGCTCTTCTCATCCTAAGAATACTTTTAATACTAACATTGTCATTAAGACCAGGGGGTTTTGAAGCATCTAACCTTAGTTGCCAAAATAATTCTCTACATTCGAGAAATGTTTCCCAATCACCCCCTCTTTGGTCTTGCAAAACTTGTTCCAAGACCAAAAACTTTAACTGCATGTTAGGGCACTGGGTAAAATGCTTGTAAAAAGCATTAGTGTCTTTCTTTTTAGTTACCTCATATAGGTGTTCATAGATCCTACGTCTTAGGGGTCTTTCAGTCTTCCCTACATAAAAACTGTAGCATTGTGTACAGACCCCTAAATATACTACTCCTCTAGTTCCACAATTAAAATTACCCCTTGGATGATACCTAAAATTTCTTGAGTGAATATGCAAATTACTATAATTTAAAATAAAATGACACTGGTTGCAGGCTCCACATTTAAATGTACCCAACCTTGAAGTGGATGTCTGATTTCTCACACGATTTTTACCTTCATATAAACCTTTTAAATTTGTGTCCCTTCTTTTCACAAAACTAGGCTCTGGAGGTATCACATTACGCATATTTTCCTCAAGTGTCAGTACTGGCCAATATTTTAACACAGTTGATTCTAAATATTCAGCATCCTTAGTAAATGTGTAAATAAATGTGCTATTTGACTCAAATCTGCCTTCTTGTACCGTTTTTTTTTACTGTCTGCTGTCCAATGCCCAATAATGGGTAATATTTAAATTCCCTATTGGTAATTACTTCTAAAGCCAATTTATTGATCAAACTTATTGGATAACCTCTCTCTGCGAAAAACCTTTTTAGTGTATCAACCTCTCTAAGGAACAATTCATCTGTACTGGACATTCTAGATGCCCGAATGAATTGTCCTTTTATTATTCCTTTTTTCTGATGGAAAGTATGGCCACTTTCAAAATGCAAGTAAGAATTTGAGAAAGTGGCTTTCCTGTAAATCTCAGATTGAAAAAAGTTGTTGGCATAGTCTTTATGGAGTGTAACATCCAGGTAATTAAGCTTGTCATTACTGACATTATGTGTAAAAGAAAGAAAATGTGTAGACATATTAATATATGTCATAAATTCCTCAAATTTATTTAAACTACCATCCCACAAAATACAAATGTCGTCCAAAAAGCGTTTATAATGAATAATGTGTTTAGCCCAATCAGTTGTAAAAATAAATCTGTTCTCCCAATAATGTAAAACAATATTTGCATATGCTGAGGTGCAAGGAGTACCCATCGCCACCCCCTTTCTTTGTTTGAATATTTCTCCATTAAAGTAAATAAAGTTGTTCCGAAGAACAATTTCCATAAATTCTACTAATAACATCACTGTATTAGCTCCCAAACCAGATTGTGTGGCCAATACCTCATTGAACCATTCTAAACCAGTATGATGTGGGATGCTCGGAAATAACTCCACAATATCGATGGTTACCATTAAACAAGTGGGTTTGTAGAGACCCCTTTCAATGCTTTTTAAGAAATTCCCATGAGTCTCTACAAACATGCTTTAAGAAAGTCACAAACTTTTTTACAGTTTGATCAATAAATTTTCCCAGTGGTTCTGTAATGCTACCAGCACCAGAAACTATTGGCCTAAACTTCAAAGGGTCTAACCCTTTGTGAACCTTAGGTATTCCAAATATAACTGGGGTCTTGGGCTTATCCACATATAAGTAGTTATATAACTTTTCGTTAATTGCACCTTGCATTAAATGATCAAATAACACACACTTAATTTTGGAATAAGATATATTTAATTCATTTCTAGAAAATACCTCATACTGCTGGGGATCCTGCAACATGTTGTAAATGTAAGTCTCATAAACCCAATTATACATTAACACTACCCCCCCACCTTTATCCGGTTTCATGACTCTAACCCCTTCATTCTTTAAAAAATCTATTACCTGATGCATTTTAAAGTCCAAATTCACAGGTGGAAGAAATGTGTTAAATGAAAATTGTTTTCTTAAATCTGCCTCCACCATTTCCTCGAAAATTTTTAAAGTGGGGTAAATGGGGGGGTTTATAGTGCTAGTTCTGACAAGTTGTTCATTTGCCAATTCTTGCCCTTTAAATTGTAGTGAGAGGTTTAAACGTCTCACAAACAACTTCAGATCTATTATTGTGTTCGGTAAATTTAATGAACGCAAAGGAACAAACTGAAAACCTTTTGTAAATAACTCAAAAAAGTCCATATTCACATCAATGTCAGTAAAATTGTAAATAGTAAAATTATTTTTAGTTGTAGTTTTGTAGTTACATTCAGTTATATCTGACAATGAACTATAAGATTCAACACTAGCTTCAGAAATAGTGTCATTTAACAGTGTAGTCTGTTCCAACATTGTGAGCAGTACATTATATTCTTCCCCTTCAACATGCCCTGGGGAATTGAGGGGTTCAATACTATTTTCAAAACCAGTGTCATTTATCTGCGTGGCCTGCTCCAACCTTGTTGGTAATGTGTTGTACTTCTCCCCCTCGATCTGCCCTGGGGAGCATGAAAACCCTGGTATATATTTCTGTTCTCTTTTTGAGCTAAACGTTCACTTCTTCTAGGTGGATCCATAACAGGGTCAACTTCATTGTCAATAAATACTGGTTTATCAGACATATCTGTAATATAACCTGTATTCATCCTACCCTTGCCAGGAATCGGGTAGGCCAACCCATCCCTGTATTCAGCCATATCCCGCTCCAACTTTCTTATTTTACGATTAATAACCTTTATACAATGCTGGTCAACCTCATTAAAAATCCCATCATATTCCTTCTTTACACTCAAAAAGTTTTTCTTTTTAACCATAGAATCATTTAAACCATTTACTTCAATAAGTAAATCACCAGCTTTAAGCTCATAATCTTTAATCATGAGGTCAAGGACCTCTAAGCCAGTTCTATCAAACAGTTTCACCAAATTTGAGTATAAAGCAGTTCCTGGCAATGCGCTGTTTGGAAATTTGAAACAGCGCAAGCCTTTAGGAACACGCTGCACGCGTGTGCATTCTTTCAGATATTCAATCTCTAGCTGCATAGTCTTAAAAACGTACAATTTGTCACTTAGCTCTTTCAAATCTCTTTCCACATTGTCATTTTGAGCTAAGGAAGTTAAAAAAGTACCTTGCTTAAAAACAAACTGCTTCTCAGTCCACGCATTAAAGTTGAAATTCTTCGTTTGCGTTGTACATCCATTACTTTGGTTAGTGTGCGCTCTACCAGGCTGCTCCTGCAGATCGGCTTCCACCAATAAGATCTCGTCAGGAAGTCCCACCCGGTCTGTACCATTTTGCATTCGAATTGTAGGTGAGAGAGTCTTCTTTTTTGTAACCTCTTGTTGATTACCAGGTATTGAAAGAGTAGAATCGCCAGTTTGACGTTTCTTCAGTCATTGAAGGTGTACTTGTGATCTTTTTCATCTATAATATCTGTGGCATGTTTCCATTTCTAACTCTAAGAAAGCAATTCAGAAAATAAAAGCAATGTCTTTCAACTTCTCTCGTTAGGGGTCGCCACAGCGGATCACCAGTCTGCAGATTGATTGGCAGTGGAGTTTTTAAGGTACCAAGTTGCCAGCCCAGTGCCCAACCTTCACAGGAGGCGCACACAAACGCACCTACCTGCATGTCTTAAAAACTCACTCGACTGCAGGGAGGACATGCAGACTCTGCACAGAAGGCACTCCAGCTGAGAATCAAACTGAAGAACCTCTTGCTGTGAGGCGACAGTGATAACCGCTGCACCACTGAGACCATTTTTTTTTTCTGTTTTTGTGCTAAATTTTGCTGTTTCACTTTTTGAATTTGCTTTGAATCTGAATTGAAAGCAATTCAAAAAGCAAAACAGCAAAATGAATAAAAATTAATAATTTCAAAGCAACTTAAGCACAGCAAAAGAAGGAAACAAACTGAATTTTGACAATCATTGCAATGACTACAGTTCAGAAAAACATAATGTGATGGAATGCAGTGCACAGTGGCACTACAGCTTGAGTCACAAAAAAATTAGGCATAGTTTTCTTAGATAAGTTCTTCTTTTAGTCAGGTGAATTTGCGAAGATGGGGTACGTCCTACCAACAATCTACATTTGACCTAAACTTTGAAGTGCTGTCAACTATTGGTTATTTGAAAACCCTGTATTTCCTGCTGGTTTGCATTCTGTGATATTTTTACTGTAGCCTTTTCAATGTTTTTTATGAATAAATATAGTTACATCACAGAAGACTATTTTAAGCAGTTAATGTTATCAATTGGCAAGGGTAGGGTCCAAGAATAAGTTGTTCATTTAATAAACCTAATTAGCACTGTACAGAATAATTAAAAGCTTTGTAGTTCAATAACAGATGCAAAATGATGGATAAGACATATCAATATTGTTTATGCCATATAATCCTTGTAGAGTTGGAGCCAATGTAAATGAAAAAAAAATGCACCATGAGACAAAGCATATCATGCATCTGCCTAAATTGCAGACAGAATAAACAGGCCCTAGCTAACACTGCGACTTGTGCTATGAAACCAATTTGGAGATTTATGGCCTGAAGCAGCAGTCACATGCATTACAGAGAATGTCAGAGGAATAATGTAGTGAGTGTCGCTGCTGTGTTTATGTGAGGTGGGCGCAGTGCACCCCCACACCCCCCATGTGGGGGGAAAGCCCTCCACACAGCCCTGAAGTTATATATATCAACTCTGACATCACCATACCTTGTAAAAAAATGGAATATTCTGAGAAATGGCACCGCGGACTTGGTATATACAAGTGTGATCTTTCAGCCATTCAGTCTCGTATTTTGGGACTCACTCTGGTGAGTCCCGACATTTCAAACAGTTACCCATTTGACCTGCATGAAGCTCCAACTACCTTTCAGAGGCTGATGTAAGTGGGCTGAAACCCCACTTACAATGTACTGCTACATACCTGTATGGTGTAGTCATTCATTAAGAGAACTGAGAATCACATCTACTGTAAGTGCAGATTCTGTTAGAATCCATAAAACAGTCAGGCTTGACAATAAATGCTAACAAGAGTAAACTGGGTTTGGCAGAAGCTATGTACTTAGGATAACTTATAGGAAAAAGGGTGGTAAGACTTCAACTAGAAAATATAGAGGCTATAAAAACTAGTCTGTACCCTTCACTGAAAAGCAGGTACTAGCTGGGTACTACATAAAGTTTGTAACTAACTTTGTGTCCTTTGTTAGATCTTGCAAGAGTAAAAGCTCATATTAAGGAGCAATGGTCTCTTGATGCAGATAGAGCATTTAATGATTTCAAAGTGATCCTATGTTCTAAACCTGTATTACTGACTTCCAAATTTACTAAAAATATTAACCCTGCATGTGCTGCATCAGAGACAGCACACGCTACAATCACCTCACAAATTAAGAATCAGACACAAAGACCACCCATATGCTGAGGTTCTTAAATGTGATCTCCCAAAACCACAAAGACCACCTAGAGACTGCACTTTAAAAAGTGCCCTCAGCATCCTCTAGAACACTCAACAAAAGCAACATCAAACAAGACACATACTGCCACACTTTCTAAGCCCATAAAATATACCCCCACTCAACCCAACATTTTAGTCGGGTCTATGACTACCCATCAAGCAGAATAAACATCAAATGGCTAATCATCAAACGCAGTTCAGTGAACATTCTTTGTGAGTGAAAGTGTGAGACAGGGAAAGTAACTAGTTGACAACAGTTCCTCCTCTCACACACTGCAGTATTTCAAACCCACCCAGGTGGGGGGCTTTGCCCCTCACAACCCCCTAACTATACATATTAAATCCAAGATCACACTACAGTCGGGGAAAAGGGTAAGAACTACTGTGATGTGAGAAACTGGGAAGTGTTGGCCAAGTAGTTATTTTCCCCATCTCAAAAGTTCATTGACGTGAACGTTCGATTACTGAATGTTCACTTAATTACGCTCAGTGATTAGCCATTCAATGTTTAGTTCATTCGATGGATGGTTATAGACCCTATTTTGGTCAGAGGAGACTCTGTTGTGAGACACAAAGATTCCTACTTACCAGGCTAAGTAAGGAGAGAGTTACAGTCAGCTGACGATAAGTAGCCAGTATTCACCAAATTACACACGCACTCAGGTCATGGGATCACAAGTACCAGTTTGACTCAGTCATATTCCATGAGGGAGTAAATGACCTGAGATTTATTTCCCTGGACTATGTGAAGAGGGACTTGGTGGAGCTCTCACATTATGTCCCAGGACAGTATCTTTCTCCTCAGGTGATGCCACAACATGAACGGAATACGACTGACTTATTTAATAACTGCTTTAGTTTTTGGTGTCACTCCAAGGGGGTACAACATTTGTCAACATGTGATGCTATGGTTGACAGATCACACTGCTTTGCCAGGGATAGCCTACCCCTGTCTCCCCTAAGCTTTTGAATATTGGCTAAAACATTAACCTCCACACTGTGTCTTTTTAGGCAATGTCAAACTGACAAAACTTCTAAAATCAACCCTACAAAATCTAAAGGTGTTAATGGTCACTGCTAGGAGCCTAAAGGAGAAACTCCACTTCCTCCAAGCTCTTCTGAACTTGGACTACTGGAAAATACAGACATCTGTGCAGTTACCACTTAAAGCCATGGACATTACATTGGCAGGGCAGGGCTACAATGCCTTCCACACATTAAGACCAACTATTGCACAGGCAGGGTTTTAGGGTGAAAGTGTCTCACTTTACGTCAAAGCAATCATACCTCAAGGCTGGTCGAACAGGATGACACACATGAGCTTCTACATGTCCAAATATCCTTACAAGCTATATCACCATATCACCATTATCATCAACCCCCCCCCCCCCCCCACACACACACACACACACTTTTTCCCATTTTCGACATGGGGTTGGAGTGTCATGTCAACTGTCACTATCTTTCTCAATTCAATGCCACTCAACTGCTTTATCTGACAGTCATGCCTAACTGTTGCAGGTCTTCTCTCACACAGTCCATCCATCTCTTTACTGGAAGCCCTGCTTTCCTCTAGCCTTCCTCCTGCCTGTCCCAAATCTCCTTCAACAGATTGTCTTCTGTTTCTCTGTACATGTGCCCCACCCACCATAATCTGCTCTATCTGACTTTCTCTGCAATTGGAGCTACTTTGGCTTCTGTTCTTATGTCCTCGTTTCTTCATCTGTCCCACAGTGTGCATCCTACCACCCACCTTAAGCACTTCATCTCCGGCACCTCTAGCTTCCCCAACTGTTCTGCCTTTATTGCTGAGGTTTCTGTAACATATAAGTAGTACTGATCGAACCACTGGGTTGTGCACCTTACTTTTCAGCCTCTTTAGCATTCTTCTATCGTATACGGCCATGAGACTCTTTGTCAGTTGGTTGCAGCCTCTCTAAGTCTAGCCTTTTTCTCCTCACTTAGACTTCCCTTCTCCGCAATCAGCCTTCCCAGATTCTTTAAGTCGTTAATCTGCTCCACTATTTTCCCTTCTGTCTCACTTCTCGGCTTCTTTTGATTTTCCCCATTTGTTGCCATAACAACTGTTTTATAATTTTTGTTGCCATAACAACTGTTTTATATGTACTATTTCTTTCCATGTGCCTCCGGTTTTGCATTCCATTCCCTTATTCTTTGTAGAAATTCTTTTTCAGTGTGTGCCTGTAATGTCACATCATCTGCATCTGCATACAAGATCTTTGCTGATTTGTCCCTTATGGCCTGTTTGTTAATGTAGTCCATCACCAGTATGAATAGCACTAGAGTCAGAGCTAAACCCTGATGTACACCCACTCCCACTGGGAACCCCTCTGTGAGTACAAAGATTTAGCCATGAGTAAGAACTTTTTATATGAACACCCTGCCCAGACACCAGCCTGGTTAACAACTGGAAAACAATACTCCTACATAAGAGCGAACCTGCAAGCTATCCTAAAATTATGGACCAATAACTTGCCTTCCGACGATGTATGAACTTAATCATGGCAACAGAACAAAAGGGTAATAAAAAAGTCATATGGAAAAGGATCACTTGATAAATAAAGTAGTAATGGAGAACTGTAAAAAGGGGAAGAATCTAAGTATGGCATGGATAGACTATAAACAATTGTTTGACAGTATCCCACATTCATGGATAAAAGAGTGCTTACAAATGTGTAAGATGCACCCTACACTGAGCAAATACATTACATACATACCATGAAACAGTGGCAAACCACTTTGCAGTTAAGCCACAATGAATGACAAATTATTATTCCATGGACAAAAATTCAAAGGGGAATGTCCCAGGGTAACTAGCACAGTGAATGGTGCAGTGGTGCAGCCATAACATTGTCGCCTCACAGCAAGAGGTTCTCCGATTCGATTCTCGGCTGGGGTACCTTCTGTGCAGAGTCTGCATGTCCTCCCTGCATTCATGTGGGTTTCCTCTGGGTGCTCCGGTTTCCTCCCACGTTATAAAGACATGTGTCTGGAACATTTCTTCCCAGGCCTCCACTGAAAATTGGCTCATTCCAAGTCACACTTTCCCGGTTAACAAATGGAGAGGCAAATTCAAACCAAAACCAAAAGGTTAATACTGGCGGCCCAAGATAGTGGACTGCATACACGTATGTTTACAAAGTCCATTGAACATGTGGGAGCAGACAAATGTAGGTTTTGTGAAATAGAATTGGAAACAGTTGCACACCTTGCTGCTGGTTGTGATATATTAATAGCAGAAGGATTGTGTACTGAAAGGCACAATAAAGTGGTAAGACTGTTGCATTGGGGATTGTGCAAACATTATAATACTGAAGTAGCTGAAAAGCACTGGAAATATCAGTCACAAAGCTTCATAGAAAATGATGAAGTTTATATCACATGAGATCATCCGTTACCAACAGTTCAAAAAATGGATGCAAAAAAAACAGATATAGTAGTCCATGAAAAGAAAACAAAAGTAGCATCGATCATTGAAATTGCTACATCCAGTGACTACAGTGTGTTATGTACAGAGAGACACAAAGTCATAAAATACCAGGCTTTACAGGCAGAAACGAGGGCAATGTGGGAGAAAGATACCCAGACAGTTCCAGTAGCAGTAAGAGCAATGGGTATTATTAAAAAAAAAATACAATCTTACTTAGATATGTTACTAATACATTTAACCCCATATGAATAACAGAAGGAGTCATTACTGGACACAGTCCAGGTGCTGCAAAGAGTACTTCTGGCTAACATCAAAGACTAAAACAATACTAATTTCATGAATGTTAATCATACTTTGACTTAGGAATTGGGTCCATTCCCATCATGGTATTAGAAACCCAAAAGACTTGGAAAAATTAAAAAGAGAGCAAACATCAAGTCAGTTGTGCTGCATCCTGATCTAGATCCAAACTGCTCACCTCCCATCTTACCTTCTACTATTCTGCATATTTGTTTATCAATCACCATCTCCAGAACTTTCATGCAATGTGGCAGGAGTTTGATACCTTAGTACTACCCACAGCTGTGGACGCCACCTTTTTTCTTGTACTCTGGTACCAGTATACTTAGTCTCCAGTCATCTGGGATAATCCTTTCTCTCCAAGCTGCTATGAGTACCTGCAGGAGCCATTTCTACCCATCTCTTTCAACATCTTGACCATCTCTGCCGTGACCTCATCTGAGCCTGCTGCTTCCCCTGACTTCATTTTTCTTAGAGCTGTTCTTACTTCCTCTAGGGTGGGCTCATCCTCTTCTCTCATTGTAGGCTGTGAATGGGGCAGCACAGCTTCTGTGGGATTTTCTTCATTCAGTACTCACTCCATTTGTCTTTGACTTCCTATAGACTGGTGAGCAGCTAGTTGATGGCATCCCCTATGAAGGGTATCTATCTTTTTTTATTTTTCTGTCTTTGCCTTGCAACCTGATACAGTTTCTTTGTGCCATCTACTGAGTCACTTTCCAGAAGCAGGTAGAGTGCCTCTGATGCCTTGTTCTTTAATATTGCAACTCTACTTTTAGTCTCTTGGTTAGCCAACCAGTATTCCTTCTTTGCCTGATTTGTCTTTTCTGTCTCACACTGTTTCCTGGATTCCTTCTTTCTTTTTATGAGTTCCTGGATTTCTGCATTTCACCATCAGCTTTCTTTATGTACTTTATTTCCATACCAAGCTCGGTCACATAACTGTTTTATTGTCCTTGCACATGCTGTTTTGAGGTGTTGCCATTCTTCTTCAACTCCACCTATTTCCTCCTCTTCTTGGGGTTCTAGAGCCCGGAGCAATTTCTTGAACTGTTGTGCTCTCTATCCAGTCAACTTCAAAGACTTTAGCCTGGTCTCTATTGACCTTAGAGCCTTCTCTGACCACTGCTTGCAGCTGATTGTGGCAACCAGTGGTTTATGTTGTGGGCTGACTGTTTCACTGAAGATGACTTCGCAATCACTAATTCTATCTGAGCTGTGTGTTGGCCACTGTTGTATGTGATCTTGTGACTGTCTTTCTTGATAAACCATGCGTTGACCACCATCAAGCCATTTGCCATACAGAGGTCTGGAATGGCTTCTCCTTCTTTATTCCTGTTGCAACATCAATTCATGGTCCTGCTTTATGTAGTAGGTCCTGCAACTACCCCAGTATAAGTTGGGAATCATACACAGTCCCAAATGTGCAGGCTCAGAGATTTCTGGATTTTGTCAATACAAACACCCTGGGCAGATATTTCATTCTCCCACTATGGAAGAGAACATACTGGATTTGGTCCTCACTAACACAGGAGAATGTTGCAACCCTCCCCCTTCCCCAGTGTAGTGTCCTCTCTTTTTGGTCTACACTCTTGCGACATTACTGTCTCTAGACAGATTTTTTTTAACTACTATAACATCTAGTTTGTGCACAGCTGTGCATTGCTCATCAAGTACCTTGTCTTATTGACCTATTGAATAATTACATTTCCCTCACTCCTTCATAGTAGATCAGTATCCATGGATATGCACTTCCTGACTGTCTCTATGGCCAGTCTTGTTGAGATGGGTATTCCAACACATTGTAGCAATTGTCTCATGTATACTGACAACCCACTTATTCTCAATAAAACAGATGAAGTATGTAAGAGGTGTAAATACACTAACACGGGAGGCAAAACTTTCTCATACAACCAAAACTAATCCTATAAACATCAATGACACTTGCTTCATGCCTACTGCACAGCGTAAAGACTACACACATAAAACTACTTATACTGAAGCACTAAGACCTCCTGCACAGCACAATCAAAAAAGGGTCCTCAGCCATCATGTAAATACTCTTTTAAACCACCACCCACAGCTACACATAGTAACACTCTATCCAATGCCTCCACTGCTAAGCCCTTTAGGCAAATCAGGGAAAAACAAAATTTCCTGGTCATTGGTGATTCTGTAATGAGACACGCTGATGTTCTCCTCATCAGACTGAGTAAGGAGAGAGTCACAATTATCTACCTTTCTGGGGATAGGATCCATCAAGTCACACAGCCATTCAGGTCACTGAACGACAGGTGCCAGTATGATTCTGTGAATGTCCATGTGGGTGTTAATGACCTGAGATGTACCTCTCTTGTCTATATGAAGTGAGACTTGATCAAGATCACTGATTGTGTCTCTCAGGCAGGTATGAGCCTAGCACTGAGCTACCTTCTCCAAGGATGATGCCATGTTGCAAACAGAAAATGATTGATTTTAACAACTGGCTTAGCTTTTTGTGTCAGTACAAGGAGGTACAATATTTGACAGCTTCGGAGGACATGGTTGAAAGACCACACTGCTTTGCCAGGGATGGTCTGCATTTATCCCCTCTAGGCTTTTGGATATTGGCTAAGACCTTTTCAATCTTCATAGTGCCTTTTTTAGGCAATGCCAAACTGATAAACCTACCGATTTTAACTGAACCTATGAAGGAATGTCTGAAGGTGGTACTGCTCAGTGCTAGAAGTATTAACAAGAAACTCCACTCCCTGCAAGCCTTCCTCTCTCTGGAAAGTGTAGACATCTGTGTAATAATAGAGACATGGTTTAAAGTCACTGAGAGTACCCCACAATGCAAGGTTATAACACCTTTCACACCTTTAGAATAGCTATTGCACAGGAGGGAACTAAAGGTGGAGGAGTCTCAGTCTATATGAAAAACAACCTCACATCCATACTAGTTTGTGTATGATGACTGAAACTCACATGTGCAACTCACCATTAACAGGGTCTCATACCATATCCTTGCTACCTGGGTTCCTATTAGATGACCGAAGACGCATTCTATCGAATGCGTCTTGGTCGAACTTAAAACAATAAAAAGGTAAAATAGTGAAGTGGCTTTTAAGCTTGGCCGCTTCCGTTACTTTGCAGTTTTTGGCACTATAGTGCAATCTTGGAGTTGATATATTTAAGTAGGTGGGGTGTGGGGGGCAAAGCCCCCCACTTTATGTTTTTCAATTTTTTTTTTTTTTTTTAGAACAGCGACTTACATGGGGTCGATTATTCATTGTTCGCTTTTTTAAGCATTTGATGATGTAATATAGACCCTTGTTACCTATAGATTCCCCTCCGTGTCTCGGGGAAACCCATACTACCTATCTCAATGTACTAGAGTCCCTCATCATTCAACCCGATGTGATCACCATGGGGGATCTCAACTACCCTCAATAGACTGAGATTCTGGATCCCGACTAACCTTCTCCTTGTCCTGCATAGTGAGTGGGGCATCAGTGTGCCTGACCATTGAGTCAGCTATTACTAGTGTGTTAGGTATGTTATTTCACCTTAAGGGCTGTGATTGTGCGGCACATTGATTTTGTGTTTTATGTGTTGTCTGGTTTGTTACGGGAGGTGTAGGTTTTGTGCATGTCTGCTTTGGAGCTCTCTGATGCTTTTGCAGGTTTTTATTTAGAGCCTCCGAGTATGATTTTGTGTATTTATGTGTATTTTTTGCCAGTGCTGTTTTAGTAGGTCTATGCGAGGCTGCAGGTGTGGTGCAAGTGTTAACCTTCTCCTCATGACTGTCTGTTCCAGTCTTGGATGGAGAGACCTTAGCCTCCAGTTTGGCTGTATAATTGCATCTCTCGCATTTGTTAGTGTTTTGTGGTAGGAGGAGAGGGCTGTCTGTGTACATGAGGCAGTTATAACATTGCCTCAGGATACCCAGATTCACCAGCTGGACTGGAGAGTACACTTGAAGTTGCCCTTTGGTCATGCCTGAATAGTAGGGTGAGCTGCTTAGTCTCTTGGTTGGTGAGGGGTGGATAAAGAGCCTTGCCCTGCTGGACAATCAGTTTCAGGGTATATTAGTGCTTGCTATTAGGTCTGAGCAAGTGCTGGACTGTAGGATGCTTTTTGAGTGCTTAGGTTGAGAGTTAGACTAGTTTCAAGGGAAAAACTAAAGAGGAGACTTAGTGGATGATGATCATCATCATCATAATCAACATCATCATAATCATCACCATCATCATCATCATCATCACCATCATCATCAGCTCCCTTTTTCCGATTTGTCTACATGGGGTCAGGGTGTCATGTTAACTGTCACCATCTCTCTCAATCTAATGCCACACTCCTGCCTTCTTCGACTCATGCCAGACTGTCAAAGATCTTCTCTCACACAATCCATCCACCTCTTTGCTGGACACCCTAATTTCCTCTTACCTTCTTCCTGTCTGTCCTAAATCTTCGTCACCAGATTGTCTTCTGCTTTTCTACACATGTGCCCAAACCACCGTAATCTGTTCTCTTTGATCTTTTCTGCAATTGGAGCTACTTTGGCTTCTGCTCTTATGTCCTCATTTCTTCATCTGTCCCACAGTGTGCATCCTACGACCTATCTCAGGCACTTCATTTCCATCACCTTATTTGTTCTGCCTTTACTGCCCATGTTTCTGTACCATACAGTACTACTGGCCGCACCACTGATTTGTACACCTTACTTTTTAGCTTCTTTGTCATTCTTCTGTCATACACTACACCTGACACTTTATGCCAGTTGGCTGCAGCCCATCTCATTCTATCTTTGACCTCTTCCTGTTACTCACAAATTATTTTAGTTTGGTGGTGCTTTACATGGTCTTTTGGCACTGAAGCAGGTAGGCATAGTCTGAAATTGAGTAGTTGGTGCTAATTTACAAAATTATTATACAAATGAGGCTAAGCCACACTGCACTTTATGAATCACATTGTAGCTGAAGTGTATATTGCCCGTATAGACTCAAGTGAATTCGGATCACCATACATACAGCTTCCTGTACACGACTAAACTTCACCAAATACAACTTACAGCGATTGGAATATCCGGATTTGCTGTGAACATTTCTGCACAGGGCTATAATCAGTGATGATCATTAGTGCTTAGGTAATTTACATATTGGCATATCATTACTCTTTGCTGACTTCCCTTGTGTTACTGTGAAATACAGAACTATGAGTACCACCCAAGCACTCTGCGCATTACGTCAAATGAAGCCCATGCAATGGAAAGATAATGACTAGTGGGGATGCATCAGAAATTGGTGTAATGTACTTTAAATACCCACAATGTTTTTGTGCAGGTTTGGCCATGATTTTGAGTGACTGACAAGGAGAAAGTAATGTCAGTCGGCATAAGTGGTCTACCAACTCCTGTCATGTATACAAACTCAACTGTTATTAACACACGTTTAACAGCTTTGCAGGCCTGTGGCGGGGGGGGTTACACGGGAATGGCAGCCCCCATGATTTATGTTATGCTGTTCATCTACTTACACAAAAGTAGTGGAAGGAGTTACAGACTAGTGGGTGGTGATGGGATTTGCTACTACTGACCCTATGGGCTTGTGCAGAAGTCAATCATAGGGTGACGATTTCAGTTTCTTTATAAATTATTAAATATAATAAATTAAAAACAGAAAAGCAAATGAAGATTTGTTCAATCTCTGTTAGACTGTACAACTGAAAACAAAAAAAATGACCTGACAGTGAAAGAATGTCAACAAATTAATTTTTTTAGAATCGATAACATCAACAGTAAGCACTTTTATCTTAACAGAGAACACTTTATCAGTGTTAAATGTAGAAAACAAAATACATACATGTAAGTGAATTTACTATAGGTGCATAGGTTCATAGATGTATACTAGGCTAACAACCACTGGGACCTTTATAAGCCTAGCCATGCAACCGAAATGTATCCCACGAGTTATTGTGTCTTATAGGTTATTTTAAGGGGTGTATGCTAAGGCATGATTTAATGGTTTCCTCTGTGCATTAGAGACACTGGTGTTAGACTAGGGATGAATTTCCAATTTCCCATCCACTGGTCCAGGTTGCTTTTGAATAGGGTTAGGGATGGGCTCTACTTCACATGGATGGAAAGCTTATTCCAGAGAACTGTGATTCTGAGTTAGATATCTGTCCCTACAACATGTCCTATTTAAATCACAACCAATATTTAAAGCCTTAGATCTAGTAGTTCTGGTGCTGTTTGTTTTGTGGCTATGCAAAAGGTCCCCCAGAGGAGAATCCATGAATACCGTGTCTGCCAGGCATAAATTATCTCTCAGCAGTTTGTAGGAAATAGAGTACAGAGATAGTGTTTTGAGGTAATCTGCATAGGACATTGTGTTTATGCCCTGCATTAATTTTGTAAGGAACCTCTGTGGATGTTCCATCTGTTCTTCTTCTTTCAACTTTTCCGGATTAGGGGTTACCACAGTGGATCACCTGTCCGCTCATGATGTGGCAGTGGAGTTTTATGGTGTCAAGTTGCCAGCCCGGCACCCAACCTTCCACAGAAGGCACACAGGGCCAATTTAGGGTATCCAATCCACCTACAGCATGCCTTTGGGATGTGGGAGGAAACCGGAGCACCCGGAGAAAACCCACGCAACCACAGGGAGGACATGCAGACTCCGCACAGAAAGCACCCCAGCTGAGGATCAAACTGGAGAACCTCTTGCTGTAACACTAACCACTGCACCACTGCAAGACTGGCAATGGTAATAAGTCCAGAATTAAATAACACCGTGTAACATCAGAATAATAAAAATAGTGCTAGAACCACAAATATCAAGGGAAACTTTAATATGTAGAATTCAAGTAACACACAAGTGTAAACACACTTTCGCCTAGTCGTCTTCTTCAGGTGAATGTAAGATACATTAAACAAGGTCTTTTATAATCAAAAACATTATAGTCACATGAGTAAATACATCACATGAGCAATTACTAAAATCACATGATAAAAAGGATGATTGGCATAATGGTTAAGGTTTTCACCTTATAAACACAAGTTACAGGGTTTGATTCCAATCTCAGGTTACTGGCTAGGCTTAAAATAGCCGTTCAGGGCAGTTAGCCTAGTATTTTCCTATAAACCTGTAAATAAATAAAATCATACTTGTAAAACCTCTTAAGAAACCATTTAACATTCTAAGATAAATATTTATATATATAAATATATGTGAATAGTAATGTATTTCAGCTTTTCCCGGTTAGGGGTCGCCACAGCGGTGCTCCGGTCCGCTAATGATTGGCAGTGGATTTTTTTTTAAGGTGTCGAGTTGCCAGCCTGACACCCAACCTTTAAAAAAGGTACACCCATTCACGCACACACCTACCTGCATGTCTTTAAACATCATTCGACCATGGGGGGGGACATGCAGACTCCACACAGAAGGCGCTCCAGCCGAGAATCGAATGGGAGAATCCCTTGTTGTGAGGAGACAAAGCTAACCGCTGCACCACCACAGCTACATATGCAAGCGACATGTCCAACATATATATATTTTTTAAATAAGCAATTTTTATATAAATATATGTGAATAAAAATTGCTTATTAAAAAAATATATATATTGTACATGTCACTTGCATATGTAGCTATTTTAAATAGGGTTTTATGCTGACCATTCCCATTGAGGCCAGGTGCTAAATGCGCTCGAAAACATGAAATTTATTTTTGTTCTTCTTCTGTCGATTGCTTTAGATCACCTCCTCTCAAAGGTCTAAAAACAACTTGCAAAGTCATAAATTTAAAAATATTACAGAATTGATTTGTATTTCTAAGGAGAATACTTTGTAGTCTGGCCTTACCAGAGAGGACACGACATGGAGTGGGGAGGGCTGGCAGCCCATATTTGTGAGTACCAGGTCCAATATGTTTATACCGCTAGTATGCATATGCACTAACAAGTCCAAGATGCTTGTGCTTACAAAGTCTAGGAATCTCTGCACCTGCAAATTTGGGGTTGTGTAGGATTCCCAGTTTATAGAAGGATAACTACACTTCCCCATGGGTGTTGTATTTGGTTAAATGGTGAGCGTCTTCAAAAGATCTAAGTATGAGCTATGAGTTTCATGGGACACAGAGGGTGACCTGTAGCTTGCTAGGATATGATACACGACTTTGTCTATGGTAATCTGGACATGAATGAACTACAGTGTATAGGTTAATAGGTTCATAGGTGTTTACTAGGCTTATGATCACAACGGCTTTTTTAAGCCTAGCTATGCATCCCAAATCTCTGAAAAGTTCTGATACCCTTGATTAGTGTAAGCATGGGCCTGGGAGATTAACCATTTACAGGTCACCTCTATCCATTAGATACATAGATGCCAAACCAGGGATGGATTTCCGGTTTCCCATCCAATTGTCCAAGTTGCACTTGAATTGGGTTAGGAACCTTGCTTCACATGGATGGGGAGCCTGTTCCATAGATGGGGTAGTCTCTGGAATACATACCCATCTCTCCAGCAGGTCCTATTTATATCACAGGCAAGGTTTAAGTCTTTAGAATGGGTAATTCTGGTGCTGTTTGTTTTGTAGATATGCAGGAGGTCCATCAGAGTGGGGTCTGACAATGCCCTGTATGCCAGGCATAGATCTCCCCTCAAAAGCCTGTAGGAGACAGAATACAGGGATAGGGCTTTGAGGTGGTCTGTATGGGACATAATAATTATGCCCTGTATTCTTTTAGTGAGGAATCTCTGTTGATGTTCCAGTTGTTAGATATGCCTAGTTAGGTACATACTAAAGGGGGACTGTACTAAATGACAGGTCTAATGAATGCCGAATACAGTGGAACAATGACTTCCTTGGCCTTAGATGCCATACCTGTGTTTATAAGTTACGCAACATAGAATGATTTCCTCACCACTATAGATGCATGATGATCAAAGGCTAGATTACTATCTACATGTTTCCCTAAGTCTCTGACTACTGGGTCAACTCTAAGGGGTGTGTTGTCAATATGATAATTACCAGGGATGGATGACTTCCCAATGGATACTATTATGCTTTTCTTGACATTTAGTTTTAGTCCATGGCTCTGACACCTGTTGTTTGTCTGTGTCAGCCCCTCCTGGAGAACATTTGTGTCAGTATAAGATTCAAAGACAGCTCCTAATTTGCAATCATCTGCAAATTTAGTCAGCCAGAGACCACTGACATTGGCCTTGACTTCTGAGAAGTAAATGCCAAAAAGGATTGGTCCAAGGACTGATCCCTGAGGGACTCCACTTGTGACTGGCTTCTTTGTAGAGGTGAAATATTCTAACTTTCTGGGTCCTGTCCATGAGCCAGTTGGCTATCCATGGGGTGACATACGGGTTTGTACCTAACCTCTTGAGTTTGTCAATAATACCCAAGTGGGATATTGTGTCAAATGCCTTGGCCAGGTCAATGTAGGCAGTGTGAATGACTTTGCCCTCATCCATTGCTTTGGTGACCTTCTCAAAAACGTCCACCAGGTTGTGTAGGCATGATCTGCCCTTGATGAAACCAAACTGGGTTGGGTCCAGTGCCTGGAGGTTTACTATATCTCTGTTGATCATCTTCATGATAATTCTTTCCATGCCTTTACACATAAGTCTAGTGAGACTTATGGGTCTGTAGTTTCCAGGGTCTGTAGATGGCTCACCTTTGTGCAGAGGGCTGATTGTTGCCTTTCTCCATTCATGAGGCACAAAGCCTGTTTGGAGGCTACAGTTAAACAGTAATTCCAGAGGCACTGATATGTCATGTTTCATGCTATTTAGAAGGCATCAGTGTTCTTGGTCTTAGAGAGAGCATTAAGGACCTGTTCCCTAGTCATAGTAGGGGGTGTTATATTTGATGATATTTCCTGAGGGAAGGTTGAGGGGGAGAGATGGGTAAAGTTGGAGCTGAATTTATCAGCCAGGAGGTTTGCTATATCTTCTGGCTCAGTATAGGTGGCTCCATTTACAATGAGCTCTGCACACAATTGTGTGTTGCCTTTGAGGTTGTGGGCATAGCTGAAGAATGCTTTGTGGTTGTTCTTGGCCTGGGAGGCCAAACTTACCTCAAATTTGGCTTTGGTAGACTTTATTTGTCCTCTGAGTTGTTTGTTTAGTTTGGTGATAGTGCTTTTATCCTGCTGTGTACCGCACCTCCTAATTTTTGCCATGATTTTCATCCTCCTGTTATACAGCTGACTGAGTTTGTGATTCCACCAGGGTGGCTTGTTTTTTGAGTTAGTTCTGTACTTCTTCCTGGTGGGTACAGCTGCCTCTATGCAGATATTAACAAGCTGTTGTCCTTTTTAACCAACCTAGAGGTGTGCCTGTTATTAATGTAGATTGAGACACTCCCACCATTAGCCTCTGTCTATGCAGCCACTAGTCTAATTGTGTGGAAGGTACTGAAGCCTTGTACTGCCTGGGTACTCTCAGAGGCCATGTCTCACTAACTGCACAGATGTCCACATTCTCCAAGGTGGGGAGAGCTTAGAGGGAGAGCAGAGTAACACCTTTAGATTTCTTTAGGTAGATTTTGCTATGTTGGATGGTTTGTCAATTTAGCATTTCCTAAAAAAAGGCTCTGTGGTGGTGGATAATGGTTTAACCAATATTCAAAAGCTTAGAGGGGATAGGTGCAGACCATCCTTAGCAAAGCAAAGTGGTTTGTTAACCATGCAATGCCTCACTGACAAATATTGTATTCTGCAGCAGTCCATGCAGTCAGAGTATAAACTTTAGCAACTGTTTGCTACAGTTTAAAAGAATGTATTTATGTATTTATTTTCTTACTAATTTAGATACATGTGGGTCAAAGGCTATGTTACTAACTACACAAGTTCCCAAGTGCCTGACTAGTGAATCAACTTTTATAGGTGTTTTATTGATGACGTAGTTAAAAGAGGTGGTCAGTTTCCTGAAAGGTACTATAATGCCTTTCTGGGTATTGAATTTTAAGCTATTGCTCTGGCACCAAGCATTTTCCTGTGTTAGACCTTCCTGAAGGGTGTTCTCATCTTGGAGGGAGTCAATGATTGTTCCCATTTTGCAATCTTGATTAGCCAGAAGCCTTTGACATTAGCTTTGACATCTGACAAGTAGATGCCAAAGAGGAGTGGGGCCCAGCACAGAGCCGTGAGGGACTCCACTGATGACCAGCCTCTTTGTCGAGATGTCCTCACTGATCCTAACCTCCTGGGTACTATCCATGAACCAGATAGCTATCCAGCATGTTATAAAGGGCTTTATGCCTAGTTCCATAAGTCTGTTGACAACACCTGAGTGGGATACTGTATCAAATGCTTTAACCATATCTTGGTAGGCAGAATGCACCATTTTTCGCTCATCCACTGCCTTAGTGACCTTTTCAATGAAGTCCACTAGGCTCATTAAGCATGGCATTCCTTTTACAAAGCCAAACACCCACCTTCATGGAGGCTATCAATAAAAATCTACCCAAACAGCAGTGGCCTCCAAGGCAGAAACACACTCGACCACCACAACACAACACTAATCACGAGACATATAACTGTCCTAAACAATGTGCCACTCAACCAAAGCCCCTAAGGCAAAACAGCATGCCCAACACACTAGTCATAGGTGACTCAATAGTGAGGCACACTGATGTCCCACTCACTAGGATGAATATGGAGAAAGTAATAGTTAGCTGCCTGTCAGGTGCCAGGATCCACCACATAATGCACACACTCAGGTCCCTCAACAACAGGTACAGATATGACTCTGTCATTGTACATGTGGTTGTGAATGACCTGAGATGTACCTCCCTGGACTACATGAAAAAAACATGGAGGAGCTCTTGGATTATATAGCCCAGGCAGGTATGACCCTAGCACTGAGCAGCTTCCTACCATCACCCAGAATGATATCACAGTACAAGCAGAAAATGATTGAGTTCAACAAAAGTTTCTGGTGTCATTCTAAGGGTATCCAGTATCTGTCTGCCTGGGATGACATGACTGACAGACCTCAATGCATTGCCAGAGATGGCGTGCATCTGTCATTCTTGGGCTTCTGGATACTGGCCAAGGCTCTTGCCACCCCTATAGTGCCTTTTTTAGGTGGTGTTCCAAAGACCAAATTACCATTGTAACAGCTACAAACTAATGCAATATGAGGGTCATGCTGCTCAACGCTAGAAGTCTAAATCTCAAAATGCACTCACTCAAAGCACTCCTTAAAATGGAGAACATTGACATTTGTGCTGTAACAGAGACCTGGTTCAATGCAGCAGAAAGCACCCCTAAACTACCAGGCTATAACTCATAACACACCTTTCAACCGCAAAACTTGGACCAAAGTGCCAAAGACTGTGGTGTTTCCATATTCATAAAGGATGCAAACACCTCCAGACTGGTGGCCCAACATAACGCATGAGAGATACTCACTCTACATTCCTGAGCACCCTGGAGAATATTAGGGTCCAACCTAACACTCTCATACTGGATGACTTCAACTACCCCTCCATTAACTGGGAAAACTACTCAAGTACCAGTACACTTGCCCAACGTTTCCAGGAATTCATTAATTACAATGCCCTGGACCAGCTCATTCTTACCTCCACTAGAGGTATCAACATCCTTGACCTGGTCATTACTAACATGGGCGACTGTTGCTCTACACCAATAGTCAACTCCTCCCTGGTTAGATCCGACCACAAACTAATCACCTTGAAAATCCACATCCCTCCCACCCCACCCCCCACCCCCGCAAAGGTAACCACCATGAAAAACTTCTCCAAAGCTAACTTTGGGCTCCTAAAACAAGAGGTTGTTAAACTTCATGGCAACCATGCAAATGGAGAATAGTTGCATGACTGCCGAATCATACACCAATGCACTGTATGAACATGTCCACAAATGCATGGATCTTGCCATACCCAATAGAATCAAGACGCTCTCCTCCAGAAAAAGGAAGCCAATCTGGTAGTCCCCTGCCATAAATGAATTCTACAACAGAAGGAGGAAAGTGATGCGGAATAAGGTGAAGTCCCAAGACTGGAAAAATTCCCTTATTAGCCTCAACAAAAACTTGAGATCCCTCATCAAATCCTCTAAAGCTAGCTATAAATCATAGCCTCACCTCAGGATTCATGCCCACTGAGTGGCGCACAGCTACAGTTATCCCACTCCACAAGGGGGGATCCACCTTGGATCCCGGAAACTACTGTCCCATCAGTCTGACAAGCCTTATCTGCAAGGCCATGGAGCGTATTATCATGGAACTTATAAACAAAGACATTGGCAACCTTCAAACACTGAACCCCACCCAGTTTGGGTTCGTGAAGGGCCGATCTTGTCTCCTGAACCTGATTGACTTCTTCGAATCAGTCTCCAGAGCCATGGACAAGGGTAAGATGGTCCACACAGCCTATCTAGACCTTTCCAAGGCCTTTGACACCATCCCCCACTCTGGAATCATAGATAAACTTACTAAACTGGGCAGTAATCCCTACATAACCCAATGGGTTGCTAACTGGCTTACTGAAAGAACCCACACTGTAAAAGTAGCCGACTCCAAATCCAGCTCCAGACAAGTGACAAGTGGAGTACCTCTGGGTTCAGTCTTGGGACCGCTCTTGTTTGGCATCTACTTCTCTGAAGTACAGGCCAACACTAAGGGACTCTGGCTAACAAAGTTCGCAGATGACTGAAAACTGGGAGCCATTATTGAATCCCCAAATGATGTGGATACTCTACAAAAGGGCCTTACAGAAACAGATGCTTGGTGCCAGAGCCATGGGCTCAAGCTCAATGCCAGGAAATGTATAGTTATCCCCTTTGAGAAAAAACATGTATCCATGAATTACCATATAGGTGGCAGTACACTAAACACTGAAAGTGTGATAAGAGACTTAGGGACACAGGTGGACAGTGGTCTCACCTCGATAACCACATCGCCACAACAGTCAGGAAATCCTTCTATGTGGCACACCTCATCACTAAGGGCTTTTCATCCAGAAAACAGGAGGTCATTGTCCCACTGTACTCATCCCTCTTTAGACCCATTATAGAATACAACGCCCCGTTTGGTATGTACCTCTCAAGACATCTGCAACAACTGGAAAGGCCACAGAAATACCTCACTAAAAGAATCACAGGCCTAAAGCAGATGCCCTATGCTGACCGCCTTAAAAAACTCCAGCTATACTCTGTCGCATATCGTCTACTCAGAGGCGATCTCTGCTTAACATGCAAGGCCATGTCAAACCCAGAGCTGTTGGACATGCTACACTTAAAGAAATCCCAATCACTCAGAGCCACATGCTCCAGGGATCTAAACTTTGTCATCACAATAAACAAAACATGCTGGAGAGATAGGTTCCTGACCCAGAGACTCCCCAGACTCTGGAATAGATTGCCCATACATGTCAAGCAGAGTGCCTCTCTGGCCCTCTTCAAAAGGAACCTTGATTATTGGATGGGAGAAAGGAAATTCACCCCGGGGATCATGTCAGTTGCCCTGCTAGATAGGGGTCCAGGGAAGTAAATAGTGTGGGAAGAAATAGCCAGGGAATTGTTATGGCTAGGCTTGTATAGGCCCTAGGGCTGATAGCCTAGTACCAACCTATAAACCTATGAACCTATGAAAACATAATTGCAGCAGATAGTAAAGACAACCACAAGGCCTTCTATAGTTATGTAAAGAATCTCCATGGCAATACCCAGATTTGCTCTGAGCTACTGCACAATGGTACCTCCTACACCGAGCCAACAGATATTGCCAATATACTGGCCGACAGATTCAGTGCCAACTTTACCCCTCTCTCCCCCCCAAAGGACCAATCACAATATCAGTAGATTGCCAGACACCCAGTATTACTGCTGCACATGTTAAAATAGCATTGTCCAAGGCCAAGAATACAGCTTCCATGGAACCTGACAATATCCTTGGCTGTGTTCTACATGAACTACAGAGTGAACTGGCACCTCACCTGTGTGCCCTGTTCAATCACAGCCTCACCTCAGACTTTGTCCCTACCGAATGGTGCACTGCTACAGTCATCCCTCTCCACAAAGGAGCAGGGACTACAGACCCTGGGAAATATCGCCCCATTAGCCTGATGAGTCTGATATGCAAAGCTATGGAATGCATCATCAAGGACCTAATAAACAAGGATATAGAGAATCTCCAAACTCTGGATCTCACACAGTTTCATTTTGTGAAGGGTAGATCATGCCTGTTCAACTTGGTCGACTTCTTTGAGTCAGTCACCAGAGCTCTGGATGAAGGCAAGGTGGTTCATACAGCCTACCTTGATCAGGCCAAGGCCTTTGATACCATTCCCCACTCAGGAATCATAGAAAAAACTCACTAAGCTAGGCATCAACTCCTATATCACCAGGTGGGTTGCAAACTGGCTCACAGATAGAACCCACAGTGTGAAAGTAGCTGACTCCAAGTCAGACTGCTGACCAGTCATGAGTGGAGTCCCACAGGGTTTAGTCCTGGGTCCTCTCCTGTTTGGTATCTATTTCTCTGAAGTCCAGGCCAACACAAAGGGTCTCTGCCTGACAAAGTTCACAGATGATTGCAAGTTGGGAGCTATTATTAACTCCCCATGTGATGTTGACATCTCACAGAAAGGTCTGACTGAGACCAACTACTGGTGTCAGAACCATGGCCTTAAGCTCAATGCCAAAGAATGTGTTGTCATCCCCTTTGGGAAAAACCCAGTTCTCATGAATTACTGCATCAATTGTAGTCCACTGAACACAGAAGATGTTATGAGAGATCTGGGAACACAGGTTGACAGCAACATCTCTTTTGACCACCACATTGCCACTGTGGTCAGAAAGTCCTATCCGCACCGCCTCCACCCACTTCACTAGCCAATCATACAACACAACACATCCACACCTCTTTAAATCCCCACCCTCTTAGTACTAACACTCTTACACCATTCCTATAGTCGTTCATCACCCTCTGACTAACAATCTCATCTATCTCACACTACTCTAATTACTAATATGCTTACTGTTCTTAAAATACTATTTCTCCTTCTCCTTTCAACTACATTATTCTTTCTCTCAGTTCTCACAAGCTATCAAAGCACTACTGTTATACACACCAAATCACCCACACTCACTTTAACTCCAAACCACAACACATCTACCTTTACTCACATTCCCCCCTCCCTATCTAACTTCACCATTATTGCCACAAATAGATTCAAATACCTAAACAGCATGTTGATCACAAAAACAAATATCCATGCATGCACCCAATCTCTCCAATAATCAAGTTCATATTATCCAACCTGTTACTATCAGGAGACGTCCACCCCAACCCAGGTCCTAACAATGCTCCTCAAAATACTTTCAATACCACTACCACCTCTGTGCTCTCTTCCACCTCTCCCTCATCCATTACTAATACTATTCCCCAAAAAAGACTCACCCTGTCATCTATAAATATTCAAAGTATAGTTAAAAAAAACAACATACTTCATGATTGGATCACTCAACATAACGCAAACATTCTTGCCTTGTGTGAAACCTGATTAAAACCAAGTATTTCTAATTCTGAAATTATTCCCCCTAGCTACAATATCCTCAAGCATGACAGACTTTCAAAAAGAGGAGGGGGAGTCGCAATCATGTATTCTAACTGCCTGTCTATCTCCCCTATCTCTTTTCCCATATCTGACTTTCTCCCAGCTGAGATAATTGTAGCTGACTTTAAACTTAGCCACCATAAAAAACTTGCCATTGCATCAATTTATATCCCTCCTGGAAACAATGTCCCCATTTTAGAAAACTTTCTATCCTGGATATCTAAAACTATCCCTTATGAAACCAACATACTCGGAGATGTCAATATTGACTGGCTGCAGATGAATAAAGAATCACCTTCTACCTCTCTCAACCTGTATGGATTCACACAGCTCATCTCTTCCCCTACCCACCTTCATAAATTTTCCTCTACTGGTTCGCTTATTGACTGGATACTAGTATCTCACCACCAACATTACCATAATCCATCCACTCTACCAGACACATTAGGTGACCACATACCTTTACTAGTTCACAGAATCTCTGAACACCTGAATAAAGCACAATAATATAAGGTGACCCGTGATCTATCTAGCTATTCTCCTGACTCACTAAATCACCTCCTCTCTACTATAAACTGGCCCTTTCTCTCTAATCTCACTCTCGATGAAGCAGTCCTACACTTCAACAACACCTTTTTATCCATCCTCAACTCCCTTGCCCCCACTTTGAAAACTCGCATCAAATTCAGATATGCCCCATGGCTAACTAGAACTACCCTTACACTCATGAAGACCAGAGATAAAGGTTGGAAAACCTGGAAAGGCAATAATACCTCTTCCAACCTTATCTCTTACAGGGAACTTAGAAACAAAACTAAGACACAAATCAATCTTGATAAAAAGAACTATTACCAATCCTCACTTAACAATCCCAACTGTAAACCTAAAAAATTCTCTCACCTGGTACTCCTACCCCATCCACACCTTATTCTGGCAAGACTCCTCTGGAAATAGCAACCCTCCTTAATAAGTTCTTCATTGAAACCATTGAAAACTTAACTGGCACTAACTCCTCCACCCACATCTCTTTCAATCCATCTATAGCTTCATCCACCTCTGATTCACCTCTCTCACCCTCACTCACATTCTCACTATCACCTGTTCCCACCTCTTATATCAAGTTGCTCTTAACTAAACGAAAACCTGGCTCACCCTCAGCTGATAGCCTTCCTCCATTATTCCTTAAACATGCAGCTACATATCTAGCTTACCCCCATATCTGTCCTGATTAATAGATCCATAAAAGAAGACAAAGTCCCTGAAATCTGGAAAAATTTTTTTGTAGTACCTCTTCATAAAGGAGGAAACTCCACTGAGCCAACCAATTTAAGACCAATTGCCATACTGTCTCCTCTCTCCAAAATACTGGAAAAGTGTATCCATAAGCAAGTACTTAATCATCTGCTACAAGAAAACCTACTCACACCAACTCAACATGGCTTCCGCCCCACACATAGCACAGCTACCACTCGTGTATCCTTTACTAATAACATTGCTCAAGGTAGGGATAATAGAAAAATAGCATCAGCCCTCTTTCTGGACCTGTTGAAAGCATTTGACACTGTATCTCATACCATACTTCACCATAAACTCTCCAACCTAGGCTTCTCAAACTCCACCAACTCCTGGTTCTGTGATTACCTCACTAATAGACACCAGGCCATTAGATCGAACTCCTCCTATTCCCCTTTTCTAGCAGTTAGGACAGGGATCCCACAAGGATCAATATTGGGCCCTCTCCTCTTCAATGTATTTACCAATGACCTTTTCTCATCCTGCCCCCAATCCAATCTTATTCAGTATGCTGATGACTCGACCATCATCAACTCTGCGACAACATAGTAAACCTTCAATCCCTTACACAAAACTCACTCCACTCAGTTGAATATGGGCTATAATCCAACCAAATCCTGCTAAATGCAAGCAAAACTAAGCTACTACTTTTCCTACCTAAAAATCTGGAACATGCAAAACAGAACTTTTCCGCAACATCCCTTAATGGAATTAAAATTTCTGTTGACACCCAAACAAACTCCTTAGAGCAATAATTGATGATGAACTTAAATTCAACCATCACATTCATAGCTCAATAAAAAAACACCAAAAACCTGGTCTCCTTTACCATCACAAATACTTTCTTCCCTGTGCATCCAGGCCATCCCTTGCCCAATCCCTGCTTCTACCATCCCTACTCTGTGCTTCACCTATTCTTACCCATATACAGAGTAACCGAATATCCAAACTAGAAACCACATATAACAAAGTAGCCAGATTTGCTGCAAATCAACCTTACAAATCCCATCACTGCCACTCATTAAAGGCTGTACACTAGCCTGAATTTTCCAACTTACTGCCTCAATCCCAACTCCTTATAGCCCACAATATACTAAACAATCATAAATCCTGCCCATCCCTTGCAAATTCTCTGATACTTTATACTCCCCAATGCCCACTAAGAAGTACTAATCAATACTTTCTTGAAGTTCATAAGCCAAACAAAACCTTTGGGAAAATACTCTATTGCCACTCAGTTGCAAAAAAATTGGAACACACTCCCTTTTGCCCTTAGAGTACTTAAAGACAAAAATGTCTTCAAGAAACAGATTAAATCTTTTTTCCTATCAAATTGGATATGTTCATGCTCTAAACTAATACCCAAGAAACATTCAGAGATAACCTAACTTTATTGGGGTCTATATTGCAACATCGAACGCTTAAAACAGCGAATGATGTTACATCGACACATTTTCAGCGAAAGCTGAAAATGTCGAATCCAAAGAACAGCAATTTCTTTCCTAGGGAAAGAAATCGTTGTTCCAACCCCCGCAAAACAAAAACACATTACACACTTCCAAACACATACACACATACCCAATCCTAATTATACCCCCCCAAAAACCAGTAAACAACTAAATACACATATGTACATAACCCAAACATACATTTAACGTTAAAAAAAACAGTAAACATTTTAAACCATATGCACTTACCTTAACCCGCACCCTAACCCTAAGGTCAGTAACTCTCGCACATTTACATAAACAGCTCCAAACACATACACACTTATCTTAACCCTAATTCTACCCCCCCCAAACAAAAGTAAACTACTGAAAACACATACACACGTAACTCAACCATACATTTAACACAAAATATAAAACAGTAAACACTTTCATACATATGCACTTACCTTAACCCGCACCCTAACCCTAAGGTCAGTAACTGTTGCACAATCACGCTCGGGAGCTATACCGGACAAGGGACCACACTACACTTCAGAACCCGGCAAAACAACAAAGTGGTCAAGCAACTTCTTTCCCAGGGAAAGAATTCACTGAACAGCCGCTTCGCTGTTTTGCCTGTTCGCTCTACATGTGTCGACAAAAACACATTTGACATAATGCGTTTTCGTTGTACTCATAGGAACCCACTTTACTGTATCACTTCTAGCTCTCTCTCTCTCTTACTACTACTTACACATTTTTTTCCATCATGTTCCATACTAGTTAGCTCATGACACACTCAATTCCCATAATCCCTTATTACTGTCCTTTAATGTATTTATTAACTTCCAAAGTTCACACAACTTTATCTGTATATTTACTTACTTCATGCCTAGTACCTTGGTTCAGCAATGTATTGACTTTAGTCTTACCATATATCTGCTTAGTTTCTTGCCATACTACATGAAAATTTCCATATATGTATTGTATTGTATTTCTATCCATTCTATATATTCCTTTATTGCATGTTATGTAATTACTTCAGAAGTATGTATACTTAAAATGTGATCTGTGTTTATCTTTGTTCTTACTATTTGTTTACTTAAACTTTTTTGGGGGAGCTTTTCTCCTCGGGTCTCTGCTGAAAAAGGGTTTCTAAGAACCCAGACAGACTAACTCGGTTAACAGATGTAAAAATAAAAATAAAATCTCATTACTAAGGGTTTTGCATCCAGGAAGAAAGAGGTCACTGTCTCCCTCTACTCTTCCCTCATTAGGCCAATCATTGAGTACAATGCCCATTTGGCATGTACCTCACTAGGCACCTGCAATAACTGGAGAGGCTACAAAAGCACCTCGCAAAGAGGATGCTAGGCCTTAAACACTTGTCCTATATGGACAGACATAATTCTCTGTCTCATATCGCTTACTTAGAGGTGACCTCTGCTTGACTTACAAACCCATGTCTGACCTAGCTGTTAGAAATGCTACATCTAAAGAAATTCCAATCCCTCCACACCACACACTCCAGAGACCTCAACTTCATTACCACAATCAACAGAACATGCTGGAGGGACAGGTTCATAACCCAGAGACTACCCATGCTATGGAATAGACTTCCCATACATGTTGAACAGAGCACCTCACTGGCCGTCTTCAAGAGAAATCTTGATGAGTGGATGGGAAATAGAAAATTCACCCAGGGGATAACTCCAGTGGCTCTACTTGACAGAGGCACTGGGAACTAAGGTCGAGTGGCACAATGCTAGGGTAATCCTATAGCTAGGCCTGTAAAGGCTGCAGGGCCATTAGCCTAGAACACACTTATGAACCTATGAACTAAACTGGGATGAATCCAGTGACTGGAGGTCTCCTGTGTTCTTATTGATAATTTCCATGATAATTCTTTCCATGGCTTTGCAAATAACACTAAGGCTAATGGGAGTGTAGTTTTAGGATCTATTGAAGGACCTCCCTTGTGATCTCAGTCATCCATTCTCATAAAATAGTGACTTCAGTGGTCCTGATAAGTCTTATTTTAGAGAGTTCAGAAGGCATCCTGGTGTGTTATCGAGGCTCACTGAGGCTGTGCTCTTGGCTTTAGCAAGTGCAGCCAGTACATGCTCCCTAGTTGTAGTTGGAGGGGTTATGTTTCAGGGTATTTCTTGGGGGATGGCTGGGGGTGAGAGAAGGGTAAAACTGGAACTGAATTTGTCTACTAACAGGTTCTCTACATTTCCAGGCTCAGTGAATGCGGCACCATTAACCACCATTTCAGCACATTGCTGTGTGCTGGTCTTTATGTTTCTGACACAGCTGAAGAGGGCCTTATGGTTATCTTTCACCCTGGGCGGGGGCTATCTTAACCTCGAGGTTGGCTTTGTTTGAACTAATTAGCCCTCTTAATTGCCTATTGAGTTTGATGAGAGAGTTTTTATCTTTATGGGAATTACCCATCCTGATTTTTGCCACAATTTTTTCCCCTTTTGTTGTATATCCTGTTCAATTTGAGATACCGCCAAGGCGGTTTGTTTCTGGAGCTAGCTCTGGGCTTATTTTTGGTAAGAACAGCAGCTTCTGTGCAGTCATTGACATGGTTGTACAGAGTTTCTGAGAGCAATTCAGCATGAATTGTTGTGTTCTCACAGTTTGGAGGGGCAATGAATTTTGAGAAACTATTACTTAATAGAAGGTAATTTGCCTTGAGAATATTTCCTAACTGTCACTCATTTTACTGGGATTAGAGAGTTTATTTTGATTTCAGAGAAGACAGCTTTATGGTCAGACCTCACCAGGGATAAAAAGACATGGAGGGGAGAATTCTCCCAGATATGTGAGTATCAGGCCCAGAATGTAGGAGCTTTTAGTGGGTGTATTCATTATTTGGTCAGGGCTATTTGTATTTATGAAGTTAAGGAATCTCTGTGCCTGTAGATTTAACACTATGTAGGGTTTTCAGTCTATAGAGGGGTAATTAAAATGTCCCATCAGTAGAGTGTTAGGTTGGATGGAAGTGTCCCCAGTAGGTCCAAGTATCACTGTAAGCTTCATGGGACATGGAGGGTGACCTATAGCTGGCCAAGATATGGTACAGAATTTTGTTTATGGTGATCTGTACATGGAGGAACTCCAGCATGTCATCCTGGTTGACCACCCTAGAGATATGCTTGTTAATTTATATCAAGACACCTCCACCTTTATCTGCAGCTTTAAACCATGTCTCAGTAATTGCACAGATGTCTGTATTCTCAAGAATGAGGAGGGCTTGGAGAGCATGTAGTTTTTTATTTAGGCTCCTGGCATTGAGCAGTAACATATTGAGGTGCAGTTGAGTTGACTTTGCTATGTCAGTAGGTTTATTAATTTAGCATTGCCTAAAAAACACTATGGTGGTGGATAAAGTTTAGGTCAATCTTTGAAAACCCAGAGGGGACAGACCATCCTTGGCAAAGCAAAGTGGTCTGTTAACCATATCCTCCTAAGCTGACAAATACTGGATCCCTTTAAAATATCACCAGAAAAACAGCCAGTTGTTGAAATCAATCATGTTTTGCTCATATTGTGGAATTATCCTCACTGATAGTAATATGCTGCACAATTTCTGGTTCATACCAGCCTGAGACACACAGTCTGAGAGCTTTATAATATCTCTCTTCATATAGTTCAGAGAGGTACATCTCAGGTCATTTACACCTACATGGATTATAATGGAACCATACTGGTACCTGTGCTATAACTTGAGTCAGTGCATGATTTGGCAGATCCAGGCTAATGGAATCATACTGGTACATGTGCTGTATCTTGAGTCTGTGCATGATTTGGCAGATCCGGGCTAATGAAATCATACTGATACCTGTGCCATAACTTGAGTCTGTGCATGATTTGGCAGATCCGGGTAATGAAATCATACTGGTACCTGTGCCGTAGCTTGAGTCTGTGCATAATTTGGCAGATCCAGGCTAATGGAATCACACTGGCACCTGTGCCGTAACTTGAGTCTGTGCATGATTTGGCAGATCGAGCTAATGGAATCATACTGGTACCTGTGCCATAACTTGAGACTGTGCATGATTTGGCAGATCTGGGCTAATTAAAACATAGTGGTACCTGTGCCATAACTTGAGTCTGTGCATGATTTGGCAGATCCGGGCTAATGGAATCATACTGGTACGTGTGCCGTAACTTGAGTCTGTGCATGATTTGGCAGACCCGGGCTAATGGAATCATACTGGTCCCTGTGCCATAACTTGAGTCTGTGCATGATTTGGAAGATCCGAGCTAATGGAATCATAGTGGTATCTGTGCCGTAACTTGAGTCTGTGCATGATTTGGCAGATCCGGGCTAATGGAATCATACTGGTACCTGTGCCATAACTTGATTCTGTGCATGATTTGGCAGATCCGGGCTAATGGAATCATACTGGTACCTGTGCCGTAACTTGAGTCTGTGCATGATTTGGCAGATCCGAGCTAATGGAATCATACTGGTACCTGTGCCGTAACTTGAGTCTGTGCATGATTTGGCAGATCCGAGCTAATGGAATCATACTGGTACCTGTGCCGTAACTTTAGTCTGTGCATGATTTGGCAGATCCGGGCTAATGGAATCATACTGGTACCTGTGCCATAACTTGAGTCTGTGCAAGATTTGGCAGATCTGCACTAATGGAATCATACTGGTACCTGTGCCATAACTTGAGTCTGTGCATGATTTGGCAGATCTGGGCTAATGGAATCATACTGGTACCTGTGCCATAACTTGAGTCTGTGCATGATTTGGCAGATCCGGGCTAATGGAATCATACTGGTACCTGTGCCATAACTTGAGTCTGTGCATGATTTGGCAGATCCGAGCTAATGGAATCATACTGGTACCTGTGCCATAACTTGCGTCTGTGCATGATTTGGCAGATCCGGGCTAATGGAATCATACTGGTATCTATGCCATAACTTGAGTCTGTGCATGATTTGGCAGATCTGGGCTAATGGAATCATACTGGTACCTGTGCCATAACTTGAGTCTGTGCATGATTTGGCAGATCCGGGCTAATGGAATCATACTGGTACCTGTGCCATAACTTGAGTCTGTGCATGATTTGGCAGATCTGGGCTAATGGAATCATACTGGTACCTGTGCCGTAACTTGAGTCTGTGCATGATTTGGCAGATCCGAGCTAATGGAATCATACTTGTACCTGTGCCGTAACTTGAGTCTGTGCATGATTTGGCAGATCCGGGCTAATGGAATCATACTGGTACCTGTGCCATAACTTGAGTCTGTGCATGATTTGGCAGATCCGGGCTAATGGAATCATACTGGTACCTGTGCCATAACTTGAGTCTGTGCATGATTTGGCAGATCCGGGCTAATGGAATCATACTGGTACCTGTGCCATAACGTGAGTCTGTGCATGATTTGGCAGATCCGTGGGCTCCATTTAATCAACCAACCATTATCTTCTCCTTGATCAGCCTGGTTAGAGGGGCATCAGTATTGAGTCTCCTGTGATAAAAGTCCTGGGAGGTCTGTTTACATACCTTAGGAACTTAGTGTTTGGGGCTCCATTGAGAGTGATTTTATGTGTGGTTTTAGGGGGTGCTTTTTCTAAGTCCCTTTGGGCTTACTGATGGATAGCTTTGCCAATGGGTGGTCTTTATGAAGACTGCTTTTAAGGGACTCAACACACATTCATCTATGTCTGTGTTGTGTACTATGCATGATTTCAACACCCTGATGAGCACTTGTATGCAAGAGTTTAGCCTCCAGTGTCATTGTATAAGTACACCTCTTACATATGTCTGCTTCTTTAAGGATTAAGTAGTTGTTGGGAAACATGAAAAGATGCTATATTCTTTCAAGATGCCACATTCACCCAGCTGGCTACAGAGAAGTTAGAAGATCACATATCAATGCTGTCCAGTCCTTTGACTGGTGAGCTACAAGGGGTGGTGTATTGGGATCAGAAGGCTATTAAAGGTGCTTTGTTGGTGCAGACACCTAAGGGTGCTTTACTAGAGTTATCCTAAACATACTAAATTCTACTAACTTTAATGTTTACATGATACTGAAGTCTACTGATTCTGTGTGTATTGCCACTCAATGCCCAGCTAGCTGCTCTAAACATGTTTGAGCACAAGGCATTTGCTCTGTATTTACTGCCTTACAGGGTACCATTTTATAGGGAAAATTTGCTTTCTAGGTATTTGCTGCTGTACAGGGCACTGCTAACCACCACTTTACGGTAAGGACCCGGATCCGTGCAAATGTACCATATTTATAGCAGCACATAAAAAACAGAAAAATAATTAATGAGCCCTCTGACCAGTAAAAAAACTACACTATGAGCCTTTTGGTGTGTTTCACAACTTAGATGGAGCAAACACCTGCTGCTACAAGATGGATAAATACAATCCTCTAAATGTAAAAACAAAGTAGAAGAGACCCACTAGTGTAATTCTACCACAGATAAAGTAAACAACTAGCTGGAAAACTCTAACACTTATTTTTCAAAAATACAACGAAATATACAAATAAAAGCAGAAACAGTAGTGATCCCTTAAAATAACTTAAGTAAATGCAATTTAGCAATCAAAAGAACTTAGCTTTGCCTGGATAGCACCAAATACAAGTAAAACAATTCTGGAAGGCAGGCTAGAACTCCAAGCTTTGCCGAGCTCTGTGAAAATGAGCAGGAGACAGTATGTAGCAAAGGAGGTTTACTCAAGAGCAACACTGGTTTGCTGGGTGGGCACTCAGTATCATGGATTTATGGAAAATAATGGGTGGAGAGAGCACTTAAATAGCTTATACAGCAGACAATAGCAGTGAAAGATGGAGGGAGGGACACTGGAAATTGAATTACCATAAGGGGCAGAGGCCAGAGACATAATCTTATAAAACCACTACAGCAAAAGGGTGGGAAGGATGGGGAAAATTTAGCTAGAAAGGGATACAATTAAATAAAGCCAATACTGAAGCTCTTTCAGAAACTTTAGCTTAATATCTCGGATGGGGATGGGACAGACACAAAGAAAAGGACGGGAAGGCACTAGAATATATATTTAAGCAGGTAAATGATAAGCAGAATATAAAATCATAGGGACAAAACTAGAATATCAACACTGTAAAATTATGGAACAGAAAAGAAAGAAACAATAAAATCACAATTGAAATTCTACTACTGTTTAAGACTCTACACTATGCAGAAATTTACCAATAACACTGTTTATTAAAACAAAGAGTGAGAAGGTCACACTGAAAAACCAATCAGTAAAAACTAAATGAAAACTCCAGCCAAGCTAGAACTTCCAATGAATGGCCTCCCAAACCTCCTGTGACAGAGGCACATGGGATATATGCAAATGACCCCTATGAACATCAGGTGTTTCAGCTATATGACAATTCTGATTGCCCGTGACTTTTACGTTTGAAGTCATTTTAATGGACAATTCCAGGCCAATAAAGCCAAACCCCACTAGCTACGGATATGCATATTTCGGCCTTGTTATGACCTCGTCAGCATAGCACAAGCAGAGTGTTTGACTAAGCATAAGAAACACAGGGTTGGTATACCCAGCTGATGTCCATTATCATTAGGGTGACTGCAAAATATCCCGACTAACAAATTAAAACAAAAAGTGATGTTCATAGGGGTCATTTGCATATTATCACATGTGCCTCTGTTACAGAGGTTTGGGAAATAACTGTTTATGGAAAAATGCAGTAATAAATGACTAAATAACTCAAATATGGTAGTAGTACACAATTCTGCCACAACTGTGAATGAAAAGATAGACTGAAGCCCAGCTGGGTTTAAAATACAAACTGATAGCTTTTACAAGTAATTCTACTTGTGAAAATACAAGTACAGTATAATGTAGAAACAAAATCTCCCCACAACTGTAAGTAAAGCTACAAGAATAATGTTCCAGAACAAACTAAAAAAATGCAAACTGGAAAAATGTTGGCTGAAACATGGGAAAAAGCAAAAAGTACAAATAAGTAATTCCATACAGGTCACTATAAGTGCAACATAAATAAATTATGCAGAATTGAAATATTTATCTTTCCTTTTTGATGAAAAGCTTGTCACTCACAGTTCAGAGCTTTCCACGCCTCTACAAGTTTTGCATAAAAGCTCCTATGTGGCGGTAGCCCTGTTGATCTAGAATGCCCTTCAGTGATAAAATTAAAATCTGTTTTCACTTGTTACTCATATTTTCATAGCAAAATGTCATGGTGGGAGATAAAAATACACTGTGTATAATATACTGTACTATTTATTTATTTGTTTGTTTTCCGGGGTAGAGCAGTGATCTCCATGGACCTTTTTCACACTCATCCCAGGAGTGGTGTCTGGTTAAGTAGACAGCGGAAGCTGCAGGAATCAAACTTGCACCACTGGACTACAGGAAACAGCTCATTAACAACTGCCACACTGGGAATAGTACTTGCTGTTATGAGGATATACAATATTTCAACATTTCCATATGTACAGTAATACTTCCAAAACCAAGTGACTTAAAAACCATTGCATGTCATCTGGTAAAACCTTAATTATACTAAAGAAAAACATCATCAGTATGTGCATCTAAGTTTTACATCTTGAGAGATATAGTGTGTTTCTTATATTAATTGTATAATTATATAAGTAAGGGTAATATTTTATATGTCTATAAATAACACAATAAAAAGCACTCAAAAAGGAATTTCTTGTTGTCATATGAAAGCTCATGTCTGGCTAAACAAACGTGATCTAACATTATTATATCTAAGTTGTACAGTTTCCAAGATATGAAAAGTTATTTCTGAAACTTTAAAGTAAATTGTAATTCTGGGTTTGTATACATTATAATAACACTGCAGTACTGATATAAAGACTATGAATATACTGTTATCATTGCAGAGATGAATTTCAATTGATAACACCACTATTTGTACCTTTTAATAATACTGTTCAGAAGATATCTAGATTTGCTTTGCTTATGGTTTTTAATTTGATTTAAAGAACTTGCTCATAATGTAAAGGTGTGTTAAAATTGCTAGACATGTGACATTTGGCAACTCAGAGGTGTTAGGGAGTTGAAACAAATACAGCTAAGTACATAGAATTTTCATACCCATCTGATTACAGAAGTAATAAATAGTCTGATTGGCGGTCATGCAAAGGGGGCCAAAAAATTGTAATAGATTACCATCTGTCATGCTTTGAGCCATGGAACTGCAAAATGTTCATAGATTCATAAGTAATTACTATGTTTGGAGTTCAGGTAACGACTGAGGAGCATACCTGTCAACCTCTTAGCGCAAGAAATCTGGACAAAGCCACAAATGATGGGCAGACAAAGACCCAAAATAGGGACACTTTTTAAAATATTGCTTTTACAAACTTAGAAAGTTGATAGAATAACACATTTTGCGATAACATAAATTCTCTGAAGGATATGAATTCTGAAAATCTAATGTCTGACATTATTTTCTGACTTCAGTCCTCAACGATTTGTCAGTGATTTGCCAGAAAACTACAATTTTATGAGAAATGGACCAAAACTATGAGTCAAAAATCTGGACATTCTGCGAAAATCTGGACAGCTGAGAGCTATGTTGAGGAGCCTAGTCAAATTTTCCATTCAGTAGGCAAATGGAGTTTAAGGGAATCAAACTCCAGACTACAGGAAGCAGCTTATTAACAGCTCATAGCCTTAATCTTTTGCGTCAACTTCCAGACAAAAGAGTGACCTATTCCGATATTAGGAGTAGATCTCAAACCACCTTCGTGAAAGCCAGGATTTCTAACCACTAGACTATGATAAACCCCTGGATTAGTTGCTCAGAAAGCAGCTCTGATCACCACTATACATGCACATTTTAGTGCATGTAACTAGGTTTTCATTTCATATGTGTATCAACAGCCTGAAACAATGAAAAATTATTAATTCGGTGCTTATTTGTATTTCCAAATGAAAGGATTAACTCATGCTGTTATATTGTTAACTGCGGCTGCAAAAAAATTCTGTGTTGACATGACAAAGAACTTTGCATGCCCAAAGGCTGTAATATCTTACAGATGTTAAAAATGGAAATATAAAAAATGTATAAGGACATGTGAAAAAACTCCTTATGTTACGAATTTAACTATCTGTGGTTTGCAAGTGATTCATAAAAAATATTGTTGCAGGAATTTCTGCAATGAACTATGGTGTGCTGGAAGCAAGTGCAGTTAAGAGTTAGATGCCATGTGTGGTCTTGGTTTTAATAATGCAACATATATTAAACCTTTCCTAAACATTCAGATTACTAGTGAATGTGTACATTAATCCTGCTGGCCGATCTTAACTGGCATTTACCTAATTCCATGCTCACTTTATATAGAAGTGAGACTCCAGTTTATGAAGTTCTCAGACTTGAAAAAAAAGTTCTGAGTGAAACTTGCCAGTGTTCAGTTTTATAGTATTTTTAATTAATGTATTTATTATTTTGAAAGTTGTTGTTTCACTGTGTACTGGTTTGTTTCATAACTATCTCAATACATGCCTGACTCTTAATCATACTAAAGTATTTCTAACAAAATAGCACAAAGCAAGTCACTTTTCATGAAGAAAGCATTAAGATTGCCAGTTCAGAATCTACTATTCAGCTGCTAAGTTAAGAATTAAATTTCAGATAAAAGTAGATGAACTATAGTCTAGTTGTAAAAGTAAGTGCAAAAGCTCCATGTTTTTGTTCTGATGCTTACTTTCCATCATTCAGTATTACACCACCAAAGCAGTCCTGCAATGCCACGTTTAGTCCTAAATGTAACCACAATGAATTAGTGGCACTGCTGTCATGTGGTACTTACAGTCTGTTTGGAACAAAATTGTAAGTTTATTTACTGGGGATGGGGAATGAAGCTCCAGCAATAACACAATTACAGTTTTAGATGAGTGACGGAGTGATGCCTTTAAGGTCTACTTCCATATAATCAAACATTTATTCATGTATTCATTCTATAACATCACCAATAGGAAAATCCTAAATTGGTTCCAAAATGTGTGCAAACATTTGTATGTTAGCCAGGTAGGTGAAACAGTACCTTCTGGATCCTTTTCAGCCATGGCCCAACCCAAGGACAAGGATAAATGCAATATATCAATGTGTGCGTGTGTGTGTGTGTGTGTGTGTGTGTGTGTGTGTGTGTGTGTGTGTGTGTGTGTGTGTGTGTGTGTGTGTGTGTGGGCTACATATATTTTGTCAATGCTTTTTTTACATCAAATCATGAAAAATCTGGTAGTGCCCATTGAAAATCAGCTGAACAAACTTTGTCAGCTTTTTTTCTGCTTGAGATCACAGAAAAACAGGGTTTGAGATATTTCCCTTTTCCCATTTGTAGTGTGATCTCAGAGCTGGTATATACAATGAGCAGTAGGTGTTGGGGTGCTTGGGGGCTTCTCCCTGAAAAACAGGGTTTGAGATATTTCCCTTTTCCCATTTGTAGTGTGATCTCAGAGCTGGTATATACAATGAGCAGTAGGTGTTGGGGTGCTTGGGGGCTTCTCCCTGAAAAACAGGGTTTGAGATATTTCCCTTTTCCCATTTGTAGTGTGATCTCAGAGCTGGTATATACAATGAGCAGTAGGTGTTGGGGTGCTTGGGGGCTTCTCCCTGAAAAACAGGGTTTGAGATATTTCCCTTTTCCCATTTGTAGTGTGATCTCAGAGCTGGTATATACAATGAGCAGTAGGTGTTGGGGTGCTTGGGGGCTTCTCCCTGCAAAAAATCTTTAGTTTTGAACATTACATATTTTATGACTGAAGGTTTGATGTTATGTTATAAATACATGTGTGTGTGTGTGTGTGTGTGTGTGTGTGTGTGTGTGTGTGTGTGTGTGTGTGTGTGTGTATATATATATATATATATATATATATAAATGGATGTGGGTAAATCACTTGAATACACATTTGCCCAGCACATAATTCACCTAAAGAAACTTACCTAAAAAATAGCTGCTCAGTAGCACAGTATACTGAAAATATTTGCTTTAAACACAATATGCCTAAAAATATCATCGACAACACACTAATCGAAAAGGAAAATTGTTGAGTTTCTGAACTTGTAAAAAAAGTTAACTTCAATGTTTTTTGCATGCCATGGTCACACCAATTCTAAGATGAGAGAAATATCTTAAAACCAGGGATTCACTGTAAGTGCACAAAGGCATTATCCAAACAGTGATTTGCAATGAAAAATCAGGCGTATGTCACTTGGTCTATGAATGACCTTGTCAAAACTGTTCGAGACCATGTGATCAACTGTTTTAAATGAGATTGCGGTACAATGGGGACAGAGGAATGTACCCTTTTCATCACAGCAATGGATTAATTTGTACGGGAGTTGGGGGTGCTGCCCCCTACATGGTGGTGCAGAGTTTTTGCTCCCCTGCAAAAACATTGTTTTGTGTTGCTTATGTTGATCAACAAACAACATTGTTGATTATGTGGTCTCAACCATGTGAGTTTTGACAATGTGACAAAGTTGTTCATCAATCAATTGAAATAAATCCTGAAAAATCACTCATCTGTGTTATGTGCTGGAAAGACGTAACTCTAGGTTGCACTACTTAAAGCATTTCCTTGGTATACACTATGTTCCATATAGCATATTTCCTGATTGTATCTGCCACTAATTATCAATTGTTGATCAAATGTGGTTCATAGGTTCATAGGTGTGTACTAGGCTAAGGGCCCTGGCACCTTTACAAGCCTAGCCATAGGATTACCCTGGCATAGTGCCACCCAACCTTAGTTCCCAGTGCTTCTGTTGAGTGGAACCACTGGAGTTATCCACGGGGTGAATTTTCTGTTCCCCATCCACTCATCAAGATTTCTCTTCAAGAGGGCCAACAAGGTGCTTTGCTTGACATGTGTGGGAAGTCTGTTCCATAGCATGAGCAGTCTCTGGGTTAAGAACCTATCCCTCCAGCTTGTTCTGTTAATTGTGGTAATGAGGTTGAGGTCTCTGGAGCATGTGGTAATTTCTTTAGATGTAGCATTTCTAACAGAACTGGGTCAGACATGGCTTTGTAAGTCAAGCAGAGATCACCTCTAAGTGCTGGCATCTAACTATGGTTGTTTTCTATTTGTTACTACTGTAAGACTAGTTTTATTTCTGTTGTTTCCTGTGCTGGTATACTACTGTAATGTTTTTTATTATTGTACTACCTGGAGCTTTTCTCCTCGGGTCTCCACTGAAAATGGGACAAAATCCCAGTTGGACTAACCCGGTTAACAAATGTCAATAAATAAATAAATAAGTAGGGAATATGAGACAGAGAACAGTTAGAGTTTTTTGAGTCTGTCCATATAGGACAAGAGTTTAAGGCCTAGTATTCTATTTTTGAGGTACTTGTGCAGCCTCTCCAGTTGTTGCAGGTGTCTAGTGAGGTACATGCCAAACGGGGCATTGTAGTCGATTATTTGCCTAATGAGGGAAGAGTAGAGGGAGACAATGACCTCTTTCTTCCTGGATGCAAAACCCTTAGTAATGAGATGTGCCACATAGAAGGACTTTCTGACCACAGTGGCAATGTGGTGGTCAAAAGAGAGGTTGCTGTCAACCTGTGTTCCTAGATCTCTTATAACATTTTCTGTGTTCAGTGGGCTACCATCAATGTGGTAATTCATGGGAACCAAATAAATCAAATATTTTCAAACAAATGTATTTTTGACCACTTGCATTTTAGGATTTTAGGTCAACATATTTTGGGCAATTCTGTGTAAGAAAAATGTGTAGTCAAGCAATTTACCCACATCTATATATATATATATATATATATATATATATATATATATATATATCTACTGCATTTGGTCGAATTACATTTCGTCGAAAATTATTTCAGGCAGCCCACTTCACAGAAAATGCATTTCACTGAAAACCCATTTGGTCGAATTCCATTTGGATGAAAATGGAATATAGCCCCTGTCCCACTGCAGTGCGACCCTGGAGTGAGAATATAAAGTAAGGGGGGCACAACCCCCCACATTGGGGGGTGTGGGGGGCTTGGCCCCGCACATAATTGCAGTGTATACACTATGATATACATGTGTATCCATTAAAAATACATTGAAACATATAACGTCAGTAAAAACTAGTCACAAAATGTGGGGGGCTGCACCCCCACACACCCCCAACTTTATATTCTCACTCCAGAGTCGCACTGCAGTGGGGCAGGGTCTATATTCCATTTTCAACCAAATGGAATTCGACCAAATGCAGTAGACCCATATATATATATATATATATATATATATATATATATATATTATATATATAGATATAGATATGTGTGTGTGAGATATAGATAGATGTGTGTGTGTGTGTGTGTGTGTGTGTGTGTGTGTGTGTGTGTGTGTGTGTGTGTGTGTGTGTGTGTGTGTGTGTGTGTGTGTGTGTAAATTTAGGGTCAATTTAGACAAGTTTATCAACAAGCATGTTTCTGGATATGGAAAAAACTATTACTCAGAGGAGTCTCAGACACATGTGGCACAAGTTCAACAAAGACAATGACCAGAGGTCCGGACAGGACCCTAAGCCTTGCACCTATAAGGCAAAATCCTTAACAAATGAGCTACCATGCTGTAAAAATATGTAACACATACACATTATACATGTACATATTATCCTAGCAATGCACACGATAACGCATACTGCTAAAAGAACTAAAATATGTAACACATACACATTATACATGTACATATTATCCTAGCAATGCACACGATAATGTATACTGCTAAAAGAACTAAAATATGTAACACATACACATTATACATGTACATATTATCCTAGCAATGCACACGATAATGCATACTGCTAAAATAACTAAAATATGTAACACATACACATTATACATGTACATATTATCCTAGCAATGCACACGATAACGCATACTGCTAAAATAACTAAAATATGTAACACATACACATTATACATGTACATATTATCCTAGCAATGCACACGATAATGTATACTGCTAAAAGAACTAAAATATGTAACACATACACATTATACATGTACATATTATCCTAGCAATGGACACCGATAACGCATACTGCTAAAAGAACTAAAATATGTAACACATACACATTATACATGTACATATTATCCTTGCAATGCACACAATAACGCATATGGCTAAAAGAACTAAAATAAGCATCGTTTTGCATTTCTGCTGATTATTTTTATTGCATTTCATAAGAATCCTGCATTAGTTGTTACACATCTCACACTTTAGTGGAGTTTCAAAGCTGAACAGCTTACACTGCTGCTGCAGTAATTAATTAATTACATTCTGTCCGCTACTTTTACAGGACTGTAGTATCTAGAATGTGTAGCTTCCCTGCATTTGAGCTCTAAAACAGGCACTTTTACATTTTTACAGTTTTCTGACTGCAGTCTTGTGGCAGAAGTGGACTGTATAGCAAACCTGAGTTGGGGGCTGCTGGCTGAAAGCTTATTGTCTGTTTTCCTGATTGGTCTGTAGAAATTGCTGTCGTAAAACTTGTTTTCCTGATTCTATATGTCCATTGTGTGCTGTAGGCTGGTCTCTGCAACACAGTACTCACAAACATGGAGGAGCATTGCCCCCCCCCCCCAGTGTAATGTCCTCATTGATAAGATCGGATCGTAAATCAGTCTGCTTTGAAATAAATGTAATGGTAGAATCCCCATCCAGCCCAAAAACGCTAAAGAATTTTTCCAAGGAAATTTACCTTCTATTAAGTGATAACACAGGTAATTTTAAAGTGACCCCTAACCCTGAAAACTTGGAGGCCTATGCAGAAGTATACACAAATGCCCTGTATAACCACGTAACTGCATAGAAACAGCAGTACCTTACCAAACTAAACCTAGGTCTATCCAGAAAAACAAGTCACCCTGATGAAGCCCTGCCATAAATAGATTATACAACAGAAGGAAGATATTCCTGTCTAGAGGTAAGTGGGAGGGAGCACAACAGAAGAAAAAATATCTCATTAGTCTCAACAGGTAAATCAGGGAACTAGTCAAATCTTCAAAAGCTAAATACTTGACTAAAATAACCTCCCAAGCAAAGGATAACCACAAAGCATTTTTTAATTATGTCCGAAATCTTAAGGTAAACACTCAACAATGTGCTGAGTTGGCTATAGAAATAGCAAACCTGCTAGTCAATAAATACAGCTTAGATTTCACCCCCTCATCATCTCCAGTCATTCCTCATAAAATACACCATATTATTCATTTGCCTGTTATCACAAAAGAACAGGTCATCACTACACTCTCTAAGGCTATTACCATGGCATCAATGGGCCCTGAAGCAATCTCAGGGTGTTTATTAAAAAGCCTGAAACATGACCTATAAAACCCACTCAGATCTCTGTTTAACCAAAGTCTCCAGACAGGCTTTGTCGCAGTAGAGTGGAGGACAGCAACAGTCATCCCTCTGCACAAGGGGGGACTATCAATAGACCTAAGAAACTACCAAACTATAAGTCTGACTAGCCTCATTTGCAAGGCTATGGAAAGGATAATCGTGGACCTGATTAACAATGGCATTGGAAATTTCCATACTCTAGACCCAATCCAGTTCGGCTTTGTCAAAGGCAGATCCTTCCTGCATATTCTGGTGGACTTCTTTGAGAAGGTCACCAAGGCCATGGATGAGGGGAGGACAGTGCATACCACCTACCTTGACCTGGCCAAGGTATCTGACACAATAACCCCACTCAAGTATTATAAATAAAGTCACAAAATTGGGCATAAACCTGTATGTCACTAGATGGATAGCCAAATGACTCACGGATAGGCACATGTTGTTAAAATGGGGGAATCCATATCCAGAAAGAGACCAGTTACCAATTGAGTTCCATAAGGCTTAGTTCTGGGCCACCTCCTGTTTGGGGTATACTTCTCAGATGTCAAGGCAAATACAGATGGCCTTTGGCTGACCAGGTTTGCTGACGACTGCAAGTTGGGGGCAATCACTGACTCCCCAAATGATGTTGGTATCCTACAGAAAGGTCTGATGCTGATTAATGATTGGTGGCATAGCCATGGACTCAAATTAAATGCAAAGAAGTGCATAATAATACCCTTTGGGAAATCAAATACCCCTGCAAATTACAAAATTGTTAGCACCACTCTTAGAGTAGACCCAGTAATGTGAGATCTGGGTACTCAGATAGATAGTAATCTGAACTTCAACCACCATGTGTCCACGGTGGTGAGGAAATCTTTCTACGTGGATCAACTTATAAGTAAGGGCATGGCAACCAAATCTAAGGATGTCGTGGTACCACTCTACGTGGCCCTCATCAGACCAATAATTGAGTACAATTCACCCTTTGGCATGTACCTCACCAGGCACCTGCAACAGGGAGTGTCTTCAGTGGTTTCGCAACAAAAAATATAGGGTATAATCAACATGTCATATAAAGACTGATTAAAAGCCCTATCACTGTATTCAGTTCCCTACCAATTACTGAGGGGTGATCTACGCCTGACATACAAGGCAGTCTCTGACCCAGCCCTGAAAAGTGTTGCATATTCACAAAAATAACTGCATGAGGGTTACCCCCCTCAAAGATTTAAACCTGATCTCTGACATGAATACATCATTCTGGAGAGGCAGATATGTGCCCCAGAGATTGCCCCTCCACTAGAATAAGCTTCCTGTTCACATGAAGCAGAGCCCTGCCTTGACCATCTTCAAGCACAATCTGGACCAATGGATGGGAAATAGCAAATTGACTCCTGGGGTGGTGCCCATGTCCCTTATTGACAGAACCAATCTGTAAAAATAGTCAAAACCTTGCTTGCTGACCCTTGTTATCTTTCCCCTGGGGATAGAAAATTGGGTAAAATCTGGTAAAACTGGCTAGGTTTGTAAGGGCTCTTGAGCCATTAGCCTAGTAATCTCCTATGAACCTTTAAATGTGAGATATGTGGATGGTCTGATGCTTGATGTGTGGGATGAATAAAATAGCTTGCACCTTAAGTTTAAATACTAGGTTTTATGATGAGCGATGAAGCAAAAAGTCTAATTTAGCAGAAAAAATATTTTCTTTTGTACACAAAGAAGGCATCTAAATATTTCATCCATTCATACATAACCCCCTTTTTTCCTATTTTTACACATAAGTTTGGTATGTCACACCAACAGTGACCATAAGCCAGAGACAATATTTACACCACCGAGTGGCTAGCCCTGCCACTGTTGTTCTTCCATACCACACACACACACACACACACACACACACACACACAAACACATGCACTCACACCTGTGGCCAAATTAGAAAGTCTACGGCACCTACTGCATGTCTTTAAAATGTGGAAGGAAGCCAGAGCAGCTGGAGAAAACCCACACAAACACATGGAGTCAATAAAGACTCCACACATATTCAATTTATCAATTACTCTCTGTGTTTATCCATTTCTGTTTCTATTTTGCAACAAAAAGAACTTCAATACTAAAACATTTCTCTCATTATTACAACTCTGATTGGACTCCACTCAAAACGTTACCCCTTGACACAGCTATGTACTTCTTAACCCCACCTTCCTTGATATTCTAAATAAGCTAGCCCCCTGTAGAAATGTCAGAATAAAATCCAACTATAGTCCATGAGTAACAAACGACACTAAAAATCTACTAAAACAAAGAAACAAAGCCAGGACACTGTGCCACACCAACAAAAATCAAACTAATCTAAATCAGTACAAACAGCTTCCCAACAAAGCTAAGTTTCAGGTCAAACTTGACAAAAAAAAAATACTACTCTGTCACACAGCAACAGCACCACAACAATATCAGGAAATTCTGGTCCACCATAAAAAACTCCATCAACCTGGTAATACATTCACCCCTGCCCCCTCTAACACCTCAAGCACTGAAAGCATTGCTACTCAATTCAACGCTTTCTTTATAAACTCTATTTGCTCTCTTACCAACCCCCATTTCAATACTCCTCCAATTATCCCAACAATACCCAATAATACCAACGACTCCTTCTCCTTCAAACTTATCCAAACCCTCACTATAAAAAAAAATACTCTCCAAATTTAAACCTACATCCTTTGCAGCAGATAACCTACCCTCAGAATTCCTAAAAATAGGAGCTGATACCATTGCTTATCCCATCACTACTCTGATAACTGCTCATTGTGTCACAGAACACTATATTCCCTCAAGCTGAAACATATCCTATATTATCCCTCTGCACAACTGGGGTAAGTCTACCAAACTTTCTAACTGCAGACCTATTGCTATCTTACCACCCCTTTCCAAAATGCTAGAAAAATGTACCTACAAGCAGCTTTTAAACTACTTTCTATCCAATAACCTCTTAGCTAACACACAGCATGGGTTCCACCCACACCATAGCACCACATCTGCCCTGCTAGCTTCACCAACACCATTAACCACCATAGAAATAATGGAAAACGTGTGTCTTCTATCTTCCTGGATCTCTAAAAAGCCTTCAGTATTGATTCCCATCAGAAACTACTTAACAAGCTTTCAACTCTAAAACTTAGCCACTCTTCCTTAGCAGGATTCCACAGCTACTTATCTGGCTGACAACAACTTACCAAATGGCAACAAGAACTCTCTCCCCTACTAGTTGTTAGCTTTCAGGTGCCCCAAGGGTCTATCCTAGGCTCCTTACTTTTTAGTATCTTTACCAACAGGCTCCACTCGTCTGGTCCCCTAGCCTCCGTCATTCAATATGCAGATGACTCAATGCTCATCTGTGCTGCACCCTCCCTAAAACAACACAGCAGTCTTTCCTTGCAGTCAAATCATAGTTAGCTGAATCACCACTGATTCTGAACCCATCCAAATCTCATCTGATGCTCTTTAGTCCCAACAAACCAACAACACCACAATATCAGCAGTAACTCACGCAAAATTATTAGGTGTAATAATCGACAATAGTTTAAAATTCGACCTGCACATATCACAATCCATCAAGAAAACACATCAAATGAAGCTCACTGTATAGAATTGAACCTTTTCTTACTGATAACACAAGACAAGACGTAGCCAGAACTCATGTACTCTCCAGCCTGCTATATGTCTCCTATTTTAACAAATCTAAGTAAAACCGATCTCACCAAACTAGAAACCTGCTACAATAAAATTGCAAAATTCCCCACCAACACTCCACACAGGTCCCACATTGTACTGTCCTGCATCAACTAAACTGGCTAGAACTCCTTAATCACTTACCTTACACTCAACTTACCTTAGCTCACTGACTTGTACGCCAACCCAATAAAACCCCCTCCTTTCAACTAATGCTTTAACCTTATAGCAGCAGTCATACACCTCATTCCCCCTATAAATCTTTATTACAGGTCTCCAAATCCAATAACAAAGCCAGAGACTCTCTTTTTCTCTAACTATAACCCCAAAATATGGAATACTCTTCATTAGTCCACCATAACCACTGCTGACCCATCTCACTTTAAGAAACTTATAAAAGACTTCCTCAATAACAATTGGCTCTGCTCGTGCTCAGCTTCTTAACCCAAAATAATCTTCTCCCATTTCATATCAGCGACATGTATCTCAGACTTATGTACATCCTACGTAACCTCCTACCGCTCCTTACTGTCCGTCACAATTCTCCGTTCTAGCTTCTCTTTACTCACTCGTCTCTGTCTACACAGACTAACTCTATCTGTCCTCTCACCTCTTCACCTATAACTCTTCCATATCTCTCTTTCTCTCCTGTTAACCTTTCCTCCCTCTTCCACTCTCTGCTATACTAATCGCCCTTTGACAATCTCACTGGAATCACAACCCTACACTATTTCTAACACTGCAGTCTTGCCCCCTTCTGTAATCCCTTACGTTTTCACTACTACTACTACTTTAGACTATACTTTGTATTAAATTCTTACAAGAATTTCATGAACAACCAGCAAATTGCTTTGTAATCAACAGAGTCGCTGAGACTTAATATATTTTCATGACGTGTGTTATCTTTGTAACTCGCGTCTAGAGCCTTTCTCCTCCCCAGGCTTTCACTGAAAATGGGCTGTCACTCAGTTGGACTATCCCAGTAAACAAAAATAAATACATAAATAAATAAATAAACAGATATATAAATAAATAAATAAATAAATAATTTTCGATTCAGTTCAACAGGATGTGGTAACTTTATAGATGGTTAAATAAGACATTACCTTGGTTACTTAGCATTTCTGTGAATAGACTGTATTGTGGGTGGCTTTCTAATGAATTCCTGAAGTAAATTTTATCCTTTTATAAGTAAGTTTGGCTTTTATTTTGGTTTAGTATTGCAGTGTGGCTTATCTTATTATATTTTAGAATTATAGGTGAATCGCGCCTTTTAGGTTAGTGTCTTATGCATTTTATGTTAGTGTCTTATTCTGTAAATTTGTTGATTTGGGTTAATTTCACCAATAATTCCATTTTCCAATTGCTGGTTGCAGCTGATGTTTCAATTTATTTCTCATTATCCTATTTTCATTTATTTTCATTCTGATTTGATCATTTAACTTCTAGTGATTTAATTTGCATGCGTGTAATTGTTTTGTGGGGGTCTTACATGTAGTTTTCATACCTGCAGTGTGTTTCTTTTTTCTTTGAGTGAATGGGGCTATATTGTGATGACCGTTCACATTCATAAAAAGTTGACAGATGACTGATGATGCTATAGAGTCATGATAAATAAAAGTACCTGTAATCTATCTCAGGTAAATATTTTTATACTAATAAGGACACTGATGAATGGGTGTGACAAAAATGTTTATCGGAGAAAGAGTATAAATATTTATCACCACTCTGTGCTTAAACATTTATACAAATGGTATAGACATTTGGCAATAAATTATGAAATTTTGTGAAACACCCATTTTTTCTTAGATATGAGCATTTATAAAATATAATACAGTTTACAAGTTGCAGAATGCTTTACACTTGTGACAGTTAATAAAGTATTACATAAGAAAAGTTTTCAGCCACAGTATGAAGAAAAGCACATCCTAAAAGGACAGTTTATGAGTATCAGGAGCGCAAGTGAAAATATGGCAAAAAATAAGTGATTAGGATGGCCCCATGGCACAGGGGGATAAAGCTTCGACTGCAGTCAAGATGACCCCTGTGGTACTGGAGCTTGAGGGACTTAGCAGGAGAGGATGAGACTGAATGAACCGTCCTGGGCGTAGGGAGACAGCTTGGCTCATTGTTTTGGCAACACCTGCAGGAATGCAGGTGCGGTACCAGCAGCACAAAGAGGCAGGTGTCTGTATGCTGCCAGCAATGTCCTACTTGATCAGGAGGCCACTCGTGCACAGAAGCCTGCATGCACCTCCTGCAGCAGCCATAGTGGAGCTCACAGGCTGTGGGGGATAGGACAGCCTACAGAATCTGCAGGCTGGTCTGAACACTAACATCGGACTCTCGTCTCCACTGAAAACTGACTGGGCAGGAAGCTTCTTGTCCCAAAAGAAGAATGAATGCAACAACTAGGCCCAGGAAGGGCAGGAAGGGAAACCTCTGGGCTGATCCTATGAATGCAAAAAAAGTATGTTATTAGGAGATACTAACAACAAATTTATACAAAGAGGCTATTCATCAGCAGAAACAGAGAATGAAATAACTGTAGTTAAAGTGCTTTAAATAACGAAGTGTAAGTACAGAAGTAAGAGCATTTAAGGTTACTGGACCATGTAGGGATAGTACGTACATTGACAGGGATCAGCTATGCTCTTACCAATAATGCCCTAAGTAATGAAGTGAAAGAAGTTATCGAGGGATACTGCAATACATTTCATTGCAATAGGGAGGGAGGTAACAGAACAGGGAAATGCCTTGGTTTGCTTAAAAAAAGAGGAAAAACCTAAAGCAATGATTCATTCACAGATCAGTACATAGAAACTCACATAAAATGAGGGACAGACACATGCAAGGTGTAATTTATTTATTTATTTTATTTATTTTACATTTGTTTACCAGGAGTGTCCACTGGGCCAGAATGAGCCCGTTTTCAGTGGAGGCCTGGGGAGAAGTACACACAGTAAGACCGCCATTAATACAGCATAACAGCATACAATTAAGTTACAAGTTGGAGTAAACTACTATTAGCTACAGTGAGTTAATATTACTTATCTATACAATGACAACATTAGCAATCACAAATGTATCGTAACATTGGGAAAAATATAAGTACAGAAGAAGCCATGGGTGACTATGAATATTTCAGAGTGCAATGTGAGTGGAAAGATGGACAGTGGAGTGAGTGAGAGAGTGGCAGTAGTGAGGGATTAGGTTATATGGGACGTGGCACAGGGGCATTGCCAATGGGACATTAGATAAAGATGTAGGCAGTTTTTGAAGGAGACAAGACAATGTCGTTGGTGGCTCTGAGTGCTGATGGGAGTGAATTCCAGAGCTTGGCAATGCAGAAGGAATAGAGAGCCTGACCGCCGGGGAGTGTAGGTTTTTGAACGAGAAGTAAGGTCTCGTTGTTTAATCTAAGGGGTCTGTTTGGGTGGTATAAAGTTAGAGTTGAGGAAAGGGCTGGACAGTCGAGAGGTTTATTGATTATTTTGTGGGCTATGGTAAGCTGTTGGTAGTTGAGGTATTGTGGTAGTTCAAGTCATTTTAATGTGTGAAGTGAGGAACAGCGGTGGGAGGAGTAGGTGGCATTAGTTGCAAATCTTGCGATTTTGTTATAACAGGTTTCCATTTTGGTTTTTAGACATGTGTGAATGTTTGTGAGTAAGAGGAAACCATGTAGTAGGGTTGGTAGTAGGAAGGTAGTGGCCAAGGTTTGTTTGGTGGCGGGGTAAGGAAGTGTTTGTGTCTGTAGAGGGTTCCTAGCCTTTGGTGTTTTTTTTAATGTTGTTGTGAATGTGCTGTTCAAAGGTTAAGCTTTCATCAATGGTGACAACTAACAGTTTTGTATGTGAGACGACTTCTAAGAGGGTTTTGTTAAGTGAGTAGATTTTAAAGTCAGGTTTGTTTATAGTGATGCTTTTTTAGGAGTAAAGAGAAGAGGTTTGGTCTTGTTTGGATTGATTGCGAGATGGTTATTAGACGTCCAATTTTTGATGGAAGACAATGCTTGCTGAGTGTGTGAAAGTAGTTCGGGTATAGTCTTGGAGGTGCAGATTATTGCTGAGTCATCTATTGAATAACAGAGTTGTTGGGAACACAAGCGCAATGCATGAAAATGCCAAGATCACAACCTTACGTTTATTCATCCGTATACCAGATACATCTATAATGTCTGTAGAAACAACTCATGTTTACAGCACATTAGTGAAGCAACAATAAGGATCTTTTCTATGGGAGGAAAACCAAACATTGTTTGCATACTTGGATTTCATATGTAGATAAAAGAGCATGTGTACGATATGAAGAAGTGTAACAAATGATGTACTTGATAAACACAGTGGGGAAGGTTTGTATGGCACAAAGGATACTTTCCAGGTGTTACAAGTTGTCCAGAATTTAAAAGATGATGAAGTTAGACATATCTTGTCCTTGGAAGAATTCAAATGGCAATTAAGATTAGATGTTTTGAGGTCCATGGTTTAAGTGAAAACATGAATTGAAAAAATCAAGTTTACAAAGAGAAAAAAGTAAATAATTCTTATGGCAAGGATATATGCTGACATCATGATTGTTTTCCTATCATGAGTGGTCTACCCATATGAAAACATTGATTAGTTAATGAAAGCTGACGTTTGCATACAAAACAGATAACTACTACCCATGGTGTGTGAGCCACTTTGACTTGAAGAAGAGCAAAGACATTTCAAAGTTAAGATTCTTCAACAAACTGCTAAACCACAAAAAATGGCAAAATAAGCAAAAGTTAAAAGCAGAAAATATTTAATATTGTAAGCGCTTTCGGAAACGCCAATACGTTTCCTTCTTCAGACAAACAGTCAAACAAATTGAGGGCGTAAATATATACCATGCTAAATGACTAATTAATCAATACTTCGCACACTCCCATTTAAAGCAACCCAATAGCTAAAATAGGAGCTTGTCAAGTATTTAAACTACATAAAATTATGATGTTGCTACAATTAATATTGTTAAACCAAGTAATTAATACAAAAGATTGATACCTCGTAGTCAGCTGCATTACTTAAGTTAGCATCATTAATTTCATACAATATTGGCCAGTCTTCTCTAAAAAGTGCATATCATTATACAAATGGAATAAAATAAAATAAAATAATACAATACAAAGCCAAGTGTAAATCTAAAACACATATTTTTCATATCATTTGATAGTGGCCACCAACAGGGCATAACATAATACAATTCATTATGCATAAAGCAAATCATCTCTTCAAAGCTGCTAAATTTAATAAACATTTAATAGATACTGTTTCATTAAGGCCTGGAGGCAAATACGCTACTGTTCTAATTTGCCATAATTCCTCTAACTCCAGTTTAATTTGCCATGGTCCCCCTTTGTCATCAGGCTGTACTTGATTTAGTACATTAAACCTAAAACTATGGTGGGGAAATTCTTCTATGTGCCTAACTAAAGCATTATTCGTGTCTTTTCTTTTAATAGCATATTGATGTTCATAAATCCTTTGCCTAAACTTTCTTTCCGTCTTTCCAATATAGAAAGAGGGACAGTTTAAGCAACATGCAGAATAGACCACCCCTTTAGAATCGCAAGAAAAATTACCTTGAATTTTATACCATTTGTCACGTATCTTGAATTGATATGTAGTGTTGATATATCTACATTGGTGACATGCCCCACATTTAAACATACCCATATGCTTATTTGTCAAAGGCCTCCCAGAATGTTCCAAAAGTGATTTCAAACTATGGCCTCGTCTAAAAACTACCCTAGGTACATCACCTAAAATGTTGTTCAACCTACTATCCTCCATTATAAGGGCCCAGTTTTTATTAAGAATGTTTCTTATAAATGCATGATCAAGATTGTATGTACAGAGGAAACTCGTAGCTAAAATAGGAACTTGTCAAGTATTTAAACTACATAAAATTATTATGTTGCTACAATGTTTTTAATTTGGAAAGGTCCTTCTAATTTGATGCCAGAATTCATGGCTTCTATAACTACCCTAACTAATTTTTTAGACTTTACCTATGTTCTGCATCCAGACTTTACCAACTTCCTGGATATTTCTATTTATAAAGATTATCATAATAGTAGGTTTAGAACTACCATCTACAGGAAGCCGATCTATTCAAATTCATTCCTCCATTTTTCTAGTTCACATCCTTACCATCAGAAAAGAGCGGTAGTTAAGGGACAGTTAGTTAGAGCTGCTAGAATGGTGTCGGAGGAGATTGACTTCATGAGTGAATGTCAGCTCTTGGAGAACATGTTTGTCAACAGGGGTTACCCTCTGTCATTAATTTCTAATATCTCTGCGGAGGTTATTACTAAAAGGCAGATGGGGTATTTTCAACCGCTATTATCTGCCAAGACAATTGTTGAGAACAACCTAGAGGCTAACCAGAGAACCCAGTTTCGGACAGAGTCTCATGAGTTTACTACGAGTTTCCTCTGTACATACAATCTTGATCATGCATTTATAAGAAACATTCTTAATAAAAACTAGGCCCTTATAATGGAGGATAGTAGGTTGAACAGCATTTTAGGTGATGTACCTAGGGTAGTTTTTAGATGAGGCCATAGTTTGAAATCACTTTTGGAACATTCTGGGAGGCCTTTGACAAATAAGCATATGGGTATGTTTAAATGTGGGGCATGTCACCAATGTAGATATATCAACACTACATATCAATTCAAGATACGTGACAAATGGTATAAAATTCAAGGTAATTTTTCTTGCGATTCTAAAGGGGTGGTCTATTCTGCATGTTGCTTAAACTGTCCCTCTTTCTATATTGGAAAGACGGAAAGAAAGTTTAGGCAAAGGATTTATGAACATCAATATGCTATTAAAAGAAAA